>NC_069503.1:1081896909-1081966909 GCF_027579735.1 Bombina bombina | reverse complement strand
ACAGCTTTGATGGACATGGACTCCACAAGATCTCTGAAGTGTTCTGTGGTATCTGGCACCAAGACATTAGCAGTAGATCCTTTAAGTCCTGAAAATTGTGAGGTGGGGCCTTCATGGATTGGATTTGTTCTTGCACAACCCACAGATGCTTAAATCGGATTGAGATCTGGGGAATTTGGAGGCCAAGGCAACACTTTGAGCTCTTTGTCATGTTCTTCAAACCATTCCTGAATATTTTTTGCAGTGTGGCAGGGTGTATTATCCTGCTGAAAGAGGCCACTACCATCAGGAAACACCATCGCCATCATGGGGTGTACGTGGTAACTAGCCATAGAACAAGTTATTATGCTATTGTTCGTTCCCAGGTTGAGCGCTTCTCTCTTTTTATTTATGCAAATTATGACACTTAGGGAAGTCTCCCTAAGTGTGATGCGGGAATCCAGACGTGGACCCGTTGCTCAGTATGTCTAGAGGGATATGGCTGCACCTCACTGACGAGGCCCACAATAGGCCGAAACTGGGGTTTTGCCGTTTCTCTCGTTCAGAGAGGGATTGCCTGGTATTTCGGGGCTGGACTGCATTGTTAAGTCAGGATCAGACGGATATGCTTCAGGAAAGTTCTTCTCTGTGAAAGGCACATATAGAGCAAAAAGAGGCTCCTTCTAGGGTGGTAACTAGCTATAGAACAAGCTATTATGCTATTGTTCGTTCCCAGGTTGAGCGCTTCTCTCTTTTTATTTATGGGGTGTACGTGGTCTGCAACAATCTCTAGGTAGGTGGTACGTGTCAAAGTAACATCCACATGAATGCCAGGACCCAAGGATTCCCAGCAGAATATTGCTCAGAGCATAACACTGCCTCCGCCGACTTGCTTTCCTTCCATAGTGCATACTGCTGCCCTCTCTTCCTCAGGTAAACAACGCACATGCACCCACCCATCCACCTGATCTAAAAGAAAATGTGATTCATCAGACCAGCCAACCTTCTTCCATTGCTCCATGGTCCAGTTCTTATGCCCATTTCCTCATTGAAGGCGCTTTTGGCAGTGGACAGGGGTCATCATGGGCACTCTGACCGTTCTGCGGCTATGCGGCCCCGTATGCTGCAAACTACGATGCACTGTGTTCTGATACCTTTCTATCACGGGTGGCAATTTTTTTCAGTAATTTCAGATACAGTAGCTATTCTGTGTGATTGGACCAGACGGGCCACTTGCCCCCCACGTGCATCAATGAACCTTGGGCACCCATGACTGACATGGGTTCTCCGGTACCAACCACTGCATACCGGAAACACCCCATAAGACTTGCCGCTTTGGAGATGCTCTGACACAGTCGTCTAGCCATAGCTATTTGGTGCTTGTCAAAGTCACTCAGCTCTTTTCGCTTGCCAATTTTTCCTGCTTCTAACACATGCAATTCAAGAACTGACTGTTCATTTGCTGCCTAATATATCCCACCCCAAGACAGGTGCCATTGTGATGATATAATCAATGTTATTCACTTCACCTGTCAGTGGTTTTAATGTTGTGGCTGATCAGTGTATACAGGAAGGCAGAATGACACTGATCAGACACAACTGCCTCAGCCAAGGTGTACATGTCCAAGTAGTCACGTTTCAAATGTGACCAGGAAAGGCATCCCTATGAAAGGCCAAAGAAGTATTACTATCATTATAGATTATTTATAAATGGCCAAAATATTTTGCAGCACTGTCCATGAGTGTAATTGATACAAGTAAAACAATGATACAATACTTGTAAGTGATGAGACAAAATTTGACAAACAAGTCGAGGGCTCTATTCCCACGGCAACAACATTATAGAAGGGTAGGATTGTGAGAAACAGAAAAGACTGCAAAAGTCAGAATGATGTTAAAAAAGAGTGGAATTAATTTGTTAATGAGTTGGGTGGTAGGATTTCATGAACAAAAAGGTTTTTAGGAAAGGCAGATTAGGGGAAGTCAGAGAATGAGGAACAGCATTCCAGTGGGTTGGTGCTGAACAAGAGAAGTCCTGCAGTCTAGCATGGGAAGAGGTGATAATAGAAGATGCAAGGAGTATGTCATTGTTGGATCTTAGAAGGTGGACTGGAGTATATTTGTTGATTAGTGAGGATAGGTGTGGGGGGGGGCAGTGTTGGTAAGGGCTTTGTAGGTTAGGGTTAGAATTTTGAATTTAATTTAGCTTTGAATGGGGAGCCAGTTAAGTGACTCGCAGAGTGGTGCAGCAGATACAGTACAACGGAAAAGGTATATTAGACTGACATAGGTATTTAGGATGGATTGAAGGGCGAGAGGCAGGAGAGTGGAAGACCTGTGAGTAGGTTATTGCAGTAGCCAAGTTGGGAAATTACAAGTGAGTGGATTAGTTGCTTAGTGGTGTCACCGCTCAGAAATACATTTTTGGAAATATTGAGTAGCTGATTGCAGCAGGAAGAAAAGAGCAATTGGATGTGGGGGATGAACTACAGATTGGATTTAAGTGTAACTCGGAGGCAGCAAACTTAGGGTGATAGGTAGATAGTGAGGCTGTTGACAGTGTTAAAAATCAGAGTATAGCCAGAAAAGGGGATTAGAAGGAGCTCAGTCTTGGGAATGTCAATGTTTAGGTGGTGGGATGCCATCCAGGAAGAAAAGCAAGATAAGCAGTCAATGACGTGAGAAAGTACAGAGGGAGGGAGAGCAGGGGTGGGGAGTGTCATCAGGATAGAGCTGATATTTGAAGCCATAGCTGATGATAACTTTACACAGTCAATTGAGAGTCAGGGACCAGGAACAGTTTCTTAAAGGTAGACGAAGGGGTGAAGGAAGAACCAGTCCTCTCCTATTCGTTCTTAATAATGTTTGCATTCTTTACAGGAACAGGGAAAGTCTGGGGAACAACCCTGTCTTTGTAAACTCTATCCAGTTTAGAAATTAAAGGTTCTTCAGGCAGTTTGGCCACTGGAACCTCTAAGGTAGCCAGAACTTCCTTTAAAAGAAAGCGCAAGTGCTCCATCTTAAATCTAAAATCTGGTTCCTCCGCAATCAAAGGCTCTGAGGCAGCCGATTCAGAGCCATAAAGTTCCCACTCTGAAGTATCACATGGACTTAAGTGATGAAAGCAGGCAGTGAAACTCGTCAACACTACTCCAGTCCCATTTCAAAGGGTAGATACCCTTCATAAGGAACAACATTTTCTATCTTCTGACACTTCTCTGCCAACCTCCTGTGACGAAATGCAAAGAATGACTGGGATATGAGGGAAGTGGGGGAGGTATTTAAGCCTTTGGCTGGGGTGCCCCTTCCACCTTGGGGACCGTCTGTCACGACTCCTTGATAGAAGGAACATCTTCCTAAAGACTAGCGAGGGAGAAAAGGGAATTCCTGGTCTCTCCCATTCCCGGGCAATAATCTCCGTAGCATGGCCTGGCACTGGAAACACCTCTCCTGGGGAGGGAACATCAAAGTATCTATTTAATTTGATAGATTTCTTAGGGTTAACAACGACAGGAGAATCAGAGTCATCCAAAGTAGCCAAAACCTCCTTTAATAAAACACGAAGGTGTTGAAGCTTAAATCTGAAGGAAACCACTTCAGAATCAGAAGAAAGAATTACACTATCCAAATCTGAGATTTCATCCTCAGAGGCTACTAAAGTATCCTCATTTTCCGACTTATGGGAAAGAGCAACTTGGTTAGCCTGTACAGGATCTGATACCTTAATATCTGATTCTCTAATTTTCCTCTCACGTTTACCCTGCAGCATGGGGATGGCAGCTAGCGCCTCAGATACTGCCGAGGATACCTGAGCAGCAATTTCGGCCTTCAAATACACTCCATCAGGAGCTTGCAAGGAACTGCAGGGCACTGCATGTGACATTAATACGGGTTGGGTCGCTTGAGGAAGAGACTGTGGCCTTGCCTGGACAGTATCAACCTGAGAGAATGATGGCTCAGAAACAAACAGTCTGTCTTTGTACATCAGAGTTCTTTCAATACAAGAACTATAAAAAGGCAAAAGGGGTTCAACTTGGGAATTCAAACAAAGTTTGTACTCTATAGCAGGCATAGACTATGTTCATCTTGCAAATAAATATCACAACTTTAGAAAAAAAATGTAAACAAAAAGCACAACAGATCAGCCCCTGAGTGAGGGAAAAGGCCACTGAAGCCATTAATCTCTTCAATAAGGGAAAAAGGCGCGAAGTAACAGAGCACGCTGCATCTAGAGGGAGAAGCTCAAAACGGCACAAAATAGCCCCCAAAAGTTAACGACTGCACGAATAAGCAGTCTAACTAACTGAGCCACTAATAATGTAAACACACTCTATAATGTCATACACTGTTGACAGACCTGTGGATAGAAGAAGATACAGAGTAAGCCTACTCTGGCATTCTGTTTGAGGGCAGCAATCTTGTCAGGAAAACACAGTGAGGCCCACCCCACAAGTTCTTAACTGCTTTAAAGCTATCTCAGCCCTACTGAAGGGACTAACGTGGAGGACAGATAACCCAGTTTGCCAGGAAAGAGCAGAGCAAACCTGCTCAGGCTTCCAAAATAAAAAAAATCTTGATTTTTAAATGGACACCTAAACTCTATTTCCTCCTTGCACTGAAGCCAAAGAGAATGACTGGCGATTGTGGGAAGGGAAGTGATACTTAACAGCTTTGCTGTGGTGCTCTTTGTCTCCTCCTGCTGGCCAGGAGTGATATTCCCAACAGTAATTGATGATTCCGTGGACTCACCGTGTCTTAAGAAAGAAAAGGAGAATGGATGAGAGAAATTTGTAAAAGAAAAGTTATTATTGCAACCCACAAAGTACGCAAATTCACACAAGCACTTTTACTGAAGAAAATACACTCCTAAATACACACCTGAAATGAAAATCATTTAATTAATAAAGCAATTCTGCAGCTTTAAACGGTTTAACTCAGTATCACTACCTCTAGCAAAGCCAAGGAAATTATCTTCAAGGCATTTAACTTGACCATCGTACACAGGAAAAGGGAAGGGAATACCAAGCATGTGTTTGTGCCAGTTTGCAAGGACTGCTGATAGTATTGAAAATGTGGAATTCAACTGCTTCCACCCTCCTCTAATGAAAGACTGTATTCAGTAGAAGAACCCATTTGAAGCAAAGCAAGCACAGCACCAAGGATCTAGAGGAGGAGAAGCAAACTGTAGACCAGAGGATTGGCATGTAATAAAACTGCATTTCACCAGGGGCTTACAACTCCACACCGTGAAAAAATAAACACTGCCTTTCATCTGTTCAAATGGCTCTATGGGGGGTGTGGGGTGTGGGGGGGAAATGGGTCTTAGATCAGTTTGAGAAACCAAACGTGAAGATTAACAACACCTCACTGATACATAACTTTGGGGAGAGGACGGATTAAAAAGGAGATTAAAAAGGAGATTCAAAAGGCTTTGGAGTGTGTGGTTGGCTTGTCTCCTTCTGGCAGTCAGGGAATGAATAGCACACGTCTCGTTGACTCTTATCATACTTTAAAAGAAAATACAATATAGTTATGTCCGTAACTTGAACTGAAAAAATAGCTCACCTGAATAGAATACATTATAATTTTAAAGCAGGAAACGGCAAATTCATTTGATTCCCAAAGTTTGTGATGATCCAAATGCCTGTAAGTACAAACACCTGGTTAGAAATTTTAAAAAGAAAAACAAACAACCAATCAGAAAAAATATAATTAAATCCATCAGCTAACAAGGTCATAAGGTTATGCTTCTGAATAACTTAGAGGAAGAAATACTGGAAATAAACTTAAAATGACGTACTGCATCTGTATTTAATATACACATAAAACAGTGTTCTCCCCAGGTCCTTTAAAGTAGGTGCACCACCCAGCTGATTTTACTAACCACCCGACTAAAATTTTAGCAAATATTAAGCTTAAATTAGCTAATGTTAAAAATGTGTTTTATTGCACAAATTATCATTAAATATGTTTATGTCAAATTATGGAATTAATTTGTGCTTTGGATAGCAGAAAATTATAGACAGGCAGTGTGTGTGTGTGTGTGTATATATATATATATATATATATATATATATATATATATATATATACACACATACAATATATATACACACATATATATATATATATATATATATATATATATATATACACAGTATATATATATACACACACAGTATATATATATATATATATATATATATATACACACATACATATATATATATACATATATATACATATATACACACACATACATACTGTGTGTATATATATATATATATATATATATATATATATATATATATATATATATATATACATATATACACACACACACACATAGTAAAAAAAAATGAAGACTTGCACTCGCTGGGTATTTCAAAGATCAAATTTACTGTGACAAGTGTTGTGTGTATATACATACATATAGTATCTCACAAAAGTGAGTACATCCCTCGCATTTTTGTAAATATTTTATTATATCTTTTCATGTAACAACACTGAAGAAATGACACTTTGCTACAATGTAAATTAGTGAGTGGACAGCCTTTATAACAGTGTAAATTTGCTGTTCCCTCAAAATAATTCAACACACAGCCATTAATGTCTAAACCGTTGGCAACAAAAGCGAGCACATGTGGATTGGGCCCAATTAGCCATTTTTCCTCCCCGGTGTCATGTGACTCGTTAGTGTTACAAGGTCTGTGAATGAGGCGCAGGTGTGTTAAATTTGGTGTTATCGCTCTCACACTCTCATACTGGTCACTGGAAGTTCAACATGGCACCTCATGACAAAGAGCTCTCTGATGATCTGAAAAAACATAATTTATGCTTACCTGATAAATTTATTTCTCTTGTAGTGTATTCAGTCCACGGGTCATCCATTACTTATGGGATATATTCCCTTCCCAACAGGAAGTTGCAAGAGGATCACCCAAGCAGAGCTGCTATATAGCTCCTCCCCTTACATGTCATATCCAGTCATTCGACCGAAACAAGACGAGAAAGGAGAAACCATAGGGTGCAGTGGTGACTGGAGTATTAATTAAAATTTAGATCTGCCTTAAAAAAGACAGGGCGGGCCGTGGACTGAATACACTACAAGAGAAATAAATTTATCAGGTAAGCATAAATTATGTTTTCTCTTGTTAAGTGTATTCAGTGCACGGGTCATCCATTACTTATGGGATACCAATACCAAAGCTAAGTACACGGATGATGGGAGGGACAAGGCAGGAACTTAAACAAAAGGAACCACTGCCTGTAGAACCTTTCTCCCAAAAACAGCCTCCGAAGAAGCAAAAGTGTAAAATTTGTAAAATTTTGAAAAGGTGTGAAGCAAAGACCAAGTCGCAGCCTTGCAAATCTGTTCAACAGAGGCCTCATTCTTAAAGGCCCAGGTGGAAGCCACAGCTCTAGTGGAATGAGCTGTAATTCTATCAGGGGGCTGCTGTCCAGCAGTCTCATAGGCTAAACGTATTATGCTACGAAGCCAAAAGGAGAGAGAGGTTGCCAAAGCTTTTTGACCTCTCCTCTGTCCAGAGTAAACGACAAACAGCAGGGAAGAAGTTTGACGAAAATCTTTAGTTGCCTGTAAATAGAATTTCAGGGCACGGACTAAGTCCAGATTATGCAAAAGTCATTCCTTCTTTGAAGAAGGATTAGGACATAATGATGGAACAACAATCTCCTGATTGATATTCCTGTTAGAGACTACCTTAGGTAAAAACCCAGGTTTAGTACGCAGAACTACCTTGTCTGAATGGAAAATCAGATAAGGAGAATCACAATGTAAGGCGGATAACTCAGAGACTCTTCGAGCCGAGGAAATAGCCATCAAAAACAGAACTTTCCAAGATAAAAGTTTAATATCAATGGAATGAAGGGGTTCAAACGGAACTGCTTGAAGAACTTTAAGAAACAAGTTTAAGCTCCACGGAGGAGCAACAGTTTTAAACACAGGCTTAATCCTAGCCAAAGCCTGACAAAAAGCCTGGACGTCTGGAACTTCTGCCAGACGCTTGTGCAAAACAATAGACAGAGCAGAAATCTGTCCCTTTAAAGAACTAGCTGATAAGCCTTTTTCCAAACCCTCTTGGAGAAAGGACAATATCCTAGGAATCCTAACCTTACTCCATGAGTAACGCTTGGATTCGCACCAATACAGGTATTTACGCCATATCTTATGGTAGATTTTCCTGGTAACAGGCTTTCGTGCCTGTATTAAAGTATCAATAACTGACTCGGAGAAGCCACGCTTTGATAGGATCAAGCGTTCAATCTCCATGCAGTCAGTCTCAGAGAAATTAGATTTGGATGATTGAAAGGACCTTGTATTAGAAGGTCTTGCCTCAAAGGTAGAGTCCATGGTGGACAGGACGACATGTCCACTAGGTCTGCATACCAGGTCCTGCGTGGCCACGCAGGCGCTATCAGAATCACCGATGCTCTCTCCTGTTTGATCTTGGCAATCAGTCGAGGTAGCAGAGGAAACGGTGGAAACACATAAGCCATGTTGAAGAACCAAGGGGCTGCTAGAGCATCTATCAGCGTCACTCCCGGGTCCCTGGATCCGTAACGAGGAAGTTTGGCGTTCTGGTGAGACGCCATGAGATCCAGTTCTGGTTTGCCCCAACGATGGACCAGTTGAGCAAACACCTCCGGATGGAGTTCCCACTCTCCCGGATGAAAAGTCTGACGACTTAGAAAGTCCGCCTCCCAGTTCTCCACGCCTGGGATGTGAATCGCTGACAAGTGGCAAGAGTGAGACTCTGCCCAGCGAATTATCTTTGAGACTTCTAACATCGCTAGGGAGCTCCTAGTTCCCCCTTGATGGTTGATATAAGCCACAGTCGTGATATTGTCCGACTGAAATCTGATGAACCTCAGTGTTGCTAACTGAGGCCAAGCTAGAAGAGCATTGACTATTGCCCTTAACTCCAGAATATTTATTGGGAGGAGTTTCTCCTCCTGAGTCCACGATCCCTGAGCCTTCAGGGAATTCCAGACTGCGCCCCAGCCTAGAAGGCTGGCATCTGTTGTTACAATCGTCCAATCTGGTCTGCGAAAGGTCATGCCCTTGGACAGATGGACCCGAGATAGCCACCAGAGAAGAGAATCTCTGGTCTCTTGATCCAGATTTAGTAGGGGGGACAAATCTGAGTAATCCCCATTCCACTGACCTAGCATGCACAATTGCAGCGGTCTGAGATGCAGGCGCGCAAATGGCACTATGTCCATTGCCGCTACCATTAAGCCGATTACTTCCATGCACTGAGCCACTGACGGGCGTGGAATGGAATGAAGGACACGGCAAGCATTTAAAAGTTTTGATAACCTGGTCTCCGTCAGTTAAATTTTCATTTCTACAGAATCTATCAGAGTCCCCAGGAAGGAGACTCTTGTGAGTGGTGATAGAGAACTCTTTTCCACGTTCACCTTCCACCCATGCGACCTCAGAAATGCCAGAACTATCTCTGTATGAGACTTGGCAATTTGAAGCTTGACGCCTGTATCAGGATGTTGTCTAGATACGGAGCCACCGCTATGCCTAGCAGTCTTAGAACCACCAGAAGAGAGCCCAGCACCTTTGTAAAGATTCTCTGGGCCGTAGCCAACCCGAAGGGGAGAGCTACAAATTGGTAATGCCTGTCTAGAAAGGCAAACCTTAGGAACCGATGAAGATCTTTGTGAATCGGTATGTGAAGGTAGGCATCCTTTAAATCCACTGTGGTCATGTACTGACCCTCTTGGATCATGGGTAGGATAGTCCGAATAGTTTCCATTTTGAATGATGGAACTCTTAGGAATTTGTTTAAGATCTTTAGGTCCAAAATTGGTCTGAAGGTACCCTCTTTCTTGGGAACCACAAACAGATTTGAATAAAATCCCTGTCCTTGTTCCGTCCGCGGAACTGGGTGGATCACCCCCATTACTAGGAGGTCTTGTACGCAGCGTAGGAATGCCTCTTTCTTTATCTGGTTTTCTGATAACCTTGAAAGATGAAATCTCCCTTGAGGAGGAGAAGCCTTGAAGTCCAGAAGATATCCCTGAGATATGATCTCCAACGCCCAGGGATCCTGGACATCTCTTGCCCACGCCTGGGCGAAGAGAGAAAGTCTGCCCCCCACTAGATCCGTTTCCGGATAGGGGGCCATCCCTTCATGCTGTCTTAGGGGCAGTAGCAGGTTTTCTGGCCTGCTTGCCCTTGTTCCAGGACTGGTTAGTTTTCCAGGCCTGTCTGTAACGAGCAACAGTTCCTTCCTGTTTTGGGGCGGAGGAATTTGACGTTGCTCCTGCCTTGAAGTTTCGAAAGGCACGAAAATTAGACTGTTTGGCCTTCGATTTGGCCCTATCCTGAGGAAGAGTATGACTCTTACCTCCAGTAATGTCAGCGATAATTTCTTTCAGGCCGGGCCCGAATAAGGTTTGCCCCTTGAAAGGAATATTAAGCAATTTAGATTTAGAAGTCACGTCAGCTGACCAGGATTTAAGCCATAGCGCTCTGCGCGCCTGGATGGCGAATCCGGAGTTCTTAGCCGTTAGTTTAGTTAAATGTACAATGGCATCAGAAACAAATGCATTAGCTAGCTTAAGAGCCTTAAGCTTGTCTATAATTTCATCCAATGGAGCTGAGTGAATGGCCTCTTTTAGAGACTCAAACCAGAATGCCGCAGCAGCAGTGACAGGCGCAATGCATGCAAGGGGCTGTAAGATAAAACCTTGTTGAACAAACATTTTCTTAAGGTAACCTTCTAATTTTTTATCCATTGGATCCGAAAAAGCACAACTATCCTCCACCAGGATAGTGGTACGCTTAGCTAAAGTAGAAACTGCTCCCTCCATCTTAGGGACCGTCTGCCATAAGTCCCGTGTAGTGGCGTCTATTGGAAACATTTTCCTAAATATAGGAGGTGGGGAAAAGGGCACACCAGGTCTATCCCACTCCTTGCTAATAATTTCTGTAAGCCTTTTAGGTATAGGAAAAACGTCAGTACACACCGGTACTGTATAGTATCTATCCAGCCTACATAATTTCTCTGGAATTGCAACTGTGTTACAGTCATTCAGAGCCGCTAAAACCTCCCCTAGCAATACACGGAGGTTCTCAAGCTTAAATTTAAAATTAGAGATCTCTGAATCCAGTTTCCCTGGATCAGATCCGTCACCCACAGAATGAAGCTCTCCGTCATCATGTTCTGCAAACTGTGACGCAGTATCGGACATGGCTCTCATAGCACCAGCGCGCTCTGTTCTTATCCCAGAGCAATCACGCTTGCCTCTTAATTCTGGCAATTTAGATAATACTTCTGTCAGGGTATTATTCATAATAGTAGCCATGTCTTGTAAAGTGATTTGTATGGGCGTCCCTGAAGTATCTGGCGCCACAATATTACGCGCCTCCTGAGCGGGAGGCGAAGGTACTGACACGTGAGGAGAGTTAGTCGGCATAACTTCCCCCTCGTTGTCTGGTGATAATTCCTTTATAGATAAAGACTGACCTTTATTATTTAAAGTGAAATCAATACATTTAGTACACATATTTCTATGGGGCTCCACACTGGCCTTCAAACATAGTGAACAAACAGATTCATCTGTGTCAGACATGTTTAAACAGACTAGCAATAAGACTAGCAGACTTGGAAAACACTGTAAATAATTTTACAAGCAATATAGAAAAACGCTACTGTGCCTTTAAGAAGCACAAAAAAAAAACTATCAAACACACTGTCACAGGTCTGCTGTGACTGATTACCTCCCTCAAAATGACTTTTGAAGTCCCCTGAGCTCTCTAGAGACGTCCTGGGTCATGCAGGAAGAAGCAGGAAGACTGAGACTGAATTTTTACTGCGCAAAAAAGCGCTAAAATAGGCCCCTCCCACTCATTATTACAACATTGGGAGTTTCAGTTAACTGTTTCTATGCAGAAAAACAAGTCAGCCATGTGGAAAAATTTATGCCCCAATAAGTTTTATCACCAATGTACCTCACAAAACGATTAAACATGCCAGCAAACGTTTTAAACATCCTTTTTTAAAGCGTATGTATCTCTATTGATAAGCCTGATACCAATCCTTTGCATTTAAGGCTAATAACATCACTTCAGTATTAATAGCATTTTCTTAGTCAAATTCCATTCCTTAGAAAATTACTTTACTGTATATATTTTAATCAGCCTGATACCAGTCACTTTCACTGCATTAAAGGCTTTACTTACATTACATCGGTATCAGCAGTACTTTCTTAGTCAATTCCATTCCTTAGAAAAATAATTTACTGCACATACCTTATTTGCAGGAGACCCCGCACGCTATTCCCTTTCTGAAGTTACCCCACTCCTCAGAATGTGCGAGAACAGCCAGTGGATCTTAGTTACTTCTGCTAAGATCATAGAAAACGCAGGCAGATTCTTCTTCCAAATACTGCCTGAGAAAAAACAGCACACTCCGGTGCCATTTAAAATAACAAACTTTTGATTGAAGAAATAAACTAAGTATAAAACACCACAGTCCTCTCACGACCTCCTATCTAGTTGAGTGTTGCAAGAGAATGACTGGATATGACATGTGAGGGGAGGAGCTATATAGCAGCTCTGCTTGGGTGATCCTCTTGCAACTTCCTGTTGGGAAGGGAATATATCCCATAAGTAATGGATGACCCGTGGACTGAATACACTTAACAAGAGAAAAGAATTGTTGCTCTACATAAAGATAGCGTAGGCATAAAGAAGATTCCCAAGACCCTGAAACTGAGCTGCAGCACGGTGGGCAAGGCCATAGAGCGGTTTCACAGGACAGGTTCCACTCAGAACAGGCCTAGGCCATGATCGACCAATGAAGTTGAGTGCACATGCTCAGCATCATATCCAGAGGTGGTCTTTGGGAAATAGACGTATGAGTGCTGCTAGCATTGCTGCAGAGGTTGAAGGGGTGGGGGGTTAGCCTGTCAGTGCTTAGACCATAAGCCACACACTGCAGCAAATTGGTCTGCATGGCTGTCGTCCCAGAAGGAAGCCTCTTCTAAAGATGTATATGTGTATGTGTATGTATACACACATATACTTAAATAAACAAAACAAAGGGTAGACAATCAAACTTCAACAAACAGCATTTCGTTCTGACTTTGCTGCATTTAGCTGTATTCTGTTTCAGAACTATCCAGGAGCTTGGTTCTGGATATTCTATCATTCTGATGATGAATTTCAATATCCAGGCCAATCTTACAGTAAAGTTCTGCTTAATCCTTCATGAAATCTATCTAAAAATGACACCTGTATTTATAGCTGATCGTAAACTTGCGGTTGCAATTTTATATATAAAATTGATTAACCTTTCTATATTGGTGTTTGTTAGCAAAATACATTTTATTGCTTTGTTGATATAGCTCTGATATGCCAAAAGATTATTTAATATATAAAAAAAATTTTTTATGCATACCAGATAAATTCATTTGTTTCCTGGCAGGGAGAGTCCACAACTTCATTCCTTACTGTTGGGAAATACAACACCTGGCCACCAGAAGGAGGCAAAGACACCCCAGCCAAAGGCTTAAATATCCCTCCCACTTCCCCTATCCCCCCCAGTCATTCGGCTGAGGGAACGAGGAAAAGTAGGCAAAACATCACGGTATAAAGGTGCCAGAAGAAAAACAAAAAGGGAGCCGCCCAAACAAAGAATAACCTACGAGCGGGGGCATGGACTCTCCCTGCCAGGAAAGAAAGGATTTTATCTGGTAAGCATACATTTTGTTTTATTTCCATAAGGCAGGGAGAGTCCACAACTTTATTCCTTACTGTTGGGAAAACAATACCCAAGCTCCAGAGGTCACTGAAGGAATAATGGGAGGGAACAAAAAAGAGGCAGACACTAATCTGAGGGCACCACAGCCTGCAAAACCTTCAGCCGAAGCAAACACATCACACTTGTAAAATTTAGAAAAAGTATGTAAGGAGGACCAGGTAGCTGCCTTACAAATCTAATCCATTGAGGCTTCAATCTTAAATGCCCAGGAAGAAGCCACTGCTCTAGTGAAATGAGCCGTAATCCTCTGAGCAGGCTGTTCTCCAGTCGTCTCATAAGCTAGGCGGATGACATAGCTTATGACTATACTGTTGGGAAACTTATACCCAAGCTCTAGAGGACACTGAATAATGGGAGGGACAAAAAGAGAGGCGGACCCTAATCTGAGGGCACCACAGCCTGCAAAACCTTTCTGCCAAAAGCTGCTTCAGCCGAAGAAAAAACATCAAACTTGTAAAATTTAGAAAAAGTGTGTAAGGAGGACCAGGTAGCCGCCTTACAAATCTGATTCATAGAGGACACGTTCTTAAAGGCCCAAGAGGAAGCCACTGCTTTGGTAGAAAGAGCCGTAATCCTCTGAGGAGGTTTATGTCCCGCTGTCTCATAAACAAGGCAGATAACACTCCTTAACCAAAAAGATAAGGAAGTCGAAGAGACCTTCTGTCCCTTATGCTTCCCTGGAATAAACAACAAACAAGGACGAAGTTTGTCTAAAATTCTTAGTAGCCTGAAGGTAGAACTTCAAGGTGCGAACCACGTCCAGATTATAAAGCAAACGTTCCTTCGCAGAAGAAGGATTTGGACGTAAGAAAGGAACCACAATCTCTTAAATGATGTTGCTGTCTGACACGACCTTAGGAAGAAAACCTAACTTAGTACGTAGGACAGCCTTATCAAAATGGAACACCAGATAAGGAGGCTCACATTGCAAGGCGGCAATCTCAGATACTCTGCGCGCAGAAGCAATAGCCAGTAGAAAAAGAACCTTCCAGGACAACAATTTAATGTCAATCTCATGCATAGGCTCAAACGGAGCCCGTTGCAACACCTTAAGAACAAGATTTAAACTCCAAGGAGGAGCCTTAGATCTAAACACAGGTCTGATCCTAATCAGAATGTACAATGGGATGCAAAAAAAGAGAGATTTTGCAGCGCAAAGAGAAAGACTGTTGGTTACTGGACTTTGTTAAATACTAAAACCCACTGTCAGAGTAGGCAAAAAATAAGTGTGATCAAAATTCAATACTTTGAAATACAATTGACAACTTCATTCACACAAAATAACTTTATTAGAAAAAATAATTAAAGTAATAGTCCGGCTGGACTAGTACTCACGCACACTCACACACATACGGTTTAAAACTTGCTGGAACTCAGACTATATAATTTAATCTGAATTGCACCTCATAAAATATACATCACTCCTTAACAGGAGATATTGGAGTATTTGTATATATATAAACAATCAACTCCTGTAGGAAAGTGAGTATGTTATTAACAGTGGTAGTAAGGTGTACCTAATAAGTACTTATACAAAAAAGCACAACATTAGTATGAATAATATCCGATTCAATTACCGGTTTGTGTGCTGAGAAGTAAAAAGGTCTATAGTACACTCAATATGTATATGTTAGTCAAACAGTCAAAAGTAAAGCTGGTGATTTACTGTGTTCCTAAATTATAATCATTGCAAGTATTGCAAAAAATGTTAAACTGATATGAAAAGGCCCCAGTCACAGCACAGTCATTGGTTATTTTTAACATACGGTATATACCTTTAAATAAAGATTCAAATGCACTATATATATATATAATGCACATATCTATCGTTAAGTGTAATATTTGTGTATGCCTTAATACAACCAATTATTGACTTTGCTTTGAGACAGAGATAGAGATCAGTTTTTCAATTCAACCTTGCTAAATGCAGATATACCAGCAGGCAACCCACGAATGGAAACATATGCTGAGCTTAGCTAGAAAAGGTCTCTTCTATAGCGGAGGCCTGTTTAAACATTAGCTGTCTTTGGAGCTTATAGTTCAACCACACTGAGTATCAATATACCAGCATTCACCAATGGAACAATATACTGAGCTGAACTAGAAAAAGGTCTCTTCTATAGCGGAGGCCTGTTTAATCATTTAACTGTCACTGAAGCTATAGTACAACCTTGCTAAGTGTAAGTATGCCCACAGGTTGCCTACGTTTAGAAAAATATGCTGAGCTGAACTGAGAAAAGGTCTCTTCTATAGCGGAGGCCTGTTTAACCATTAACTAGTACTGTGTATAATTCTGAACACAGATTACCCAGGATCGACAAAAAGTCTGCTAATCTTAGACTGAAAAAGGTCTCTTCTATAGCGGAGGCCTTGTTTTAATATTAACTGCCACTGTCTATAAACGTATTCACTATGGTGATCCTAATCAGAGCCTTAACAAAGGACTGTACATCGGGAAGGTCTGAGAGCCTCTTGTGCAGTAAAACAGATAGGGCCAAAATCTGTCCCCTCAGGGAACTGGCAGAAAGGCCCTTCTCTAGTCCATCCTGGCAACCTTAAATTTATGGATAGCAAGTCTATAGGAAAAGCGCCCAAGGATAATAAAGGGAGGAGTGGACCTTGCTGTCACTGAAGATTAACCCCTTCTAAGTAAATCTAAATGATAGAGTGTGAAAGTAAGTGACAGCGCTAGAGCACAGGTCTATAGGACTATAAAATACCACAAATATAGGTGGGATTTGAATTATATATATATATATAACTCTGCAGCTCCTCCAGGGTTACCCTAGGTCTCTGTGCTGACTCTCTGATTAATGCCCTCCTTGCCTGGTCCGTGAGTTTTTGTGAGCGGCCGTCTCTTGGCAGGTTTGCTGTTGTGCCATGTTCTTTCCATTTGGTTATGACAGATTTGATGGTGCTCCTGGGGATCATTAAAGATTTGGATATTTTTTTTATAACCTAACCCTGACTTGTACTTCTCAACAACATTGTCCCTTACTTGTTTGGAGAGTTCCTTGGTCTTCATGGCAGTGTTTGGTTAGTGGTGCCTCTTGCTTAGGTGTTGCAGCCTCTGGGGCCTTTCAAAAAAGGTGTGTATATGTAATGACAGATCATGTGACACTTTGATTGCACACAGGTGGACATCATTTCACTAATTATGTGACTTCTGAAGGTAATTAGTTGCACAAGAGCTTTTTATGGGCTTCATAACAAAGGGGGTGAATACATACGCACATGCCAATTTTCTGTTTTCTATTTCTAAAAAATAGTTTTATGCATATATTTTTCTCATTTCACTTCACCAACTTAGACTAATTGTGTTCTGATCCATCACATAAAATTCAGATTAATAAAACATTGAACTTAAGGCTGTAATGTAACAAAATAGGTAAAAAGTCAAGGGGGGTGAATACTTTTGCAAGGCATTGTAGCTCCGCCTGGGGATCCCTGGACCTCGACCCATATCTGGGTAGCTTGGAATTGAGACGAGACGCTGTGAGATCTATCTCCGGCGTCTCCCACTTGTTGCATATCTCCGCAAACACTTCAGGATGGAGCGACCAATCCCCCGGATGAAAGGATTGTCTGCTGAGAAAATCCGCTTACCAGTTGTCCACAGCCGGAATGTGGATCGCTTACAGCAAACAGCTGTGGGCTGCTGCCCACTCCAGAATTCGAGATACCTCCCCCATTGCTAGAGAGCTTCTCATTCCCCCCCTGATGGTTGATGTAAGCCACAAACCCAGAAGGGGCCAAGCCTTCAGAGCATTGAAGATTGCTCGAAGTGCCAGAATGTTGATCGGGAGGTAGTGTTCCTCCTGAGACCACAGGCAATGTGCCTTCTTCGCACCCCAAACAGCTCCCTATCCTGATAGACTTGCATCCATAGTCACAATCTCCCAGGATAGTCTTAATAAGGATGTCCCTCAGGACAGAGAGATTTGTTGAGACAGATCCGAATGATTGCCGTTCCACTGCCTCAGCATGCACAGTTGCAGCAGTCTGAGACGGAACCTGGCAAAGGACACCATGAGACCAATTACCTCCATACACTGAACCACAGAGGGCATTAATGAGGTCCGGAGGGCAAGACATGCCGAAGCAAGCTTGCAACCTCTCTGGTCTGTTAGAAATATCCTCATGGCTATTGAGTCTATTATAGTACCCGGGAACTCTACCCTGGTGCTTAAAATAAGAAAACTAAACTGGAAGTGCAGGTCCAGCAACACAAACTTTAGAAACTGGAAATGATCTTTGTGGATTGGAACGTGAAGGTAAGCATATTTCAGATCTATAGTGGTCATGAACTGTCCTTCCTGAACTAAGAAAAGGATGGACCTTATCGTCTCAATCTTGAATGAGGGGACATTTAGAAATTTGTTTAAGCACTTTAGGTCCCGGATTGGGCGAAAAGTTCCTTCTTTCTTTGGGACCACAAAAAGGTTTGAATAGTATCCCAAAACTCTTTCTACGATAGGTACCGGGACACTGACCCCTAAGGAGGACAGATCCCGCATGCACCCCAGAAAGGCTTCTCTCTTTTTGGGTCAGAACGAAAATTATAACTTTGTCCCTTATCCCTTAGACTTCTTAGAGTTCTTTTTATCCTGCGGTAGGAAGGCACCCTTGCCCCCTGTAACCGTGGAGATAATGGAGTCCAGGCCTGGACCAAATAAAATCTTTTCCTTGAAAGGGAGGGAGAGAAGTCTGGACTTAGAAATCATGTCCGCAGACTAGGACTTCCGCCAGAGTGCCTGCCGGGTCTGAACTGAAAAACCAGACACCTTAGCATTTAGGCAAATAATCTGCATGTTTTCCTGGATAACGTCGAGGGGACCCTCCACCTCGATGAATTCCGATAAGGAGTTGCACCAGTAGGTAGCTGCTCCAGCAACCGAGGCAACAGCCGCAGCCGTTTGTTGGAACATCATTCTTAGAAAAGTTTCCATCTTCTAATCCATCGGCTCTCTGAACGACGAGCTATCCTCAAGCGGGATAGTAGTACGTTTGTCAAGCATGGAGATAGCGCCATCCACCTTTGGGACGGAACCCCACAATTCCAATTGAGAGTCTGGGACCGGGAATAATTTCTTAAAGGAAGATGAAGAATAAGGCGTGCTACGGGAAGCTGCGTGTGTAGAAGAAGATGACTGATGGGTATGCACCTCATGGGACGGCGAGTCCTCAGAGGAAGACGGCTCAGTGGTACTAATGGGGTTAACCTTCTTAGACCTAATGACGTTTTCAAGGCATGTGGAACATAGTTGAGAGGGTGGGCATACCAAGGCCTCCTCACAATATAAACAGGTAGTACCCTCTAGTATCTCAGAATGCTCCATAGCTTAAGCTAATGGCAGTAGAACACAGAAAAAAAAATATTTTTTATTTCTCAAAAAACGGCACCTTTATACTCCCAATGGCTGGGGCACTCACCACCTCCTAAACTCGGACAATGCAGAGAAAAGGTGTCTTCTCCGACAGCCAGCTCGGTCAGGAAAGAGGAAACGAAAGCAAGACCACTCCCGGTCACATGGTGCACAAGGCAGGTCCGCCCCCGATATGAGAAAAAGCGCGCCAAGCTACAAGCTGTGCAGCGTTTAAAGCGAAAGTAAAAACATGTGCATTAACATATTGATAGTCTAGTGTTAGGTTTATTTGTAACTTAGGTTAGGATTTCTTTTACAGGTAAATTTGTAATTATTTTAACTATTTTAGCTATTAAATAGTTCTTAACTATTTAATAGCTATTGTACCTGGTTAAAATAAATACAAAGTTACCTGTAAAATAAATATAAATCCTAAAATAGCTATAATATAATTATAATTTATATTGTAGCTATATTAGGATTTATTTTACAGGTAAGTATTTAGCTTTAAATAGGAATAATTTATTTAATAAGAGTTAATTAATTTCGTTAGATTTAAATTATATTTAACTTAGGGGGGTGTTAGTATTAGGGTTAGACTTAGCTTTAGGGGTTAATACATTTATTAGAATAGCGGCAAGATTCGGTCGGCAGATTAGGGGTTAATAATTGAAGTTAGGTGTCGGCGATGTTAGGGAGGGCAGATTAGGGGTTAATACTATTTATGATAGGGTTAGTGAGGCGGATTAGGGGTTAATAACTTTATTATAGTAGCGCTCAGGTCCGGTCGGCAGATTAGGGGTTAATAAGTTTAGGCAGGTGGAGGAGACGTTGTGGGGGGCAGATTAGGGGTTAATAAATATAATATAGGGGTCGGCGATGTTAGGGCAGCAGATTAGGGGTACATAGGGATAATGTAAGTAGCGGCGGTTTACAGAGCGGAAGATTAGGGGTTAATAATAATATGCAGAGGTCAGCGATAGCGGGGGCGGCAGATTAGGGGTTAATAAGTGTAAGGTTAGGGGTGTTTAGACTCGGGGTACATGTTAGAGTGTTAAGTGCAGACGTAGGAAGGGTTACCGCATAGCAAACAATGGGGCTGCGTTAGGAGCTGAACGCGGCTTTTTTGCAGGTGTTTGTTTTTTTTCAGCTCAAACAGCCCCATTGTTTCCTATGGGGGAATCGTGCACGAGCACGTTTTTGAGGCTGGCCGCGTCCGTAAGCAACTCTGGTATCGAGAGTTGAAGCTGCGTTAAAAATGCTCTACGCTCCTTTTTTGGAGCCTAACGCAGCCGTTCTGTGGACTCTCAATACCAGAGTTATTGTTATGGTGCGGCCAGAAAAAAGCCGGCGTTAGTTTTTCGGGTCGTTACCGACAAAACTCCAAATCTAGGCCTCTGTATCTAAATGAGGTTATAGAACTACTATAGAAGTAAGAATTTTGTGTACCACCTAGAAAGAAAATATATTTTAAAAGTTTATTTAATGTCCCTTTACCTTTAAAAAAAAAAAAAAAGGTAAGATGGGAACTCAAGATATTTTTTTTTTTGTTAAAAGATTATCACCAATTTGGACACACTCTCAAACAAGGTTTGGCAATCTTAGGAAAAAGGAAAAATTTATGTTGGCAATTAAGTCTGTGACTAGAGCCTTCTGAGATGTCGTTCTTTAAAAAAACTTTTCCACTTTCAATTGGTATCTGCTGCCATGAAATCTATCACCCTCAGCAAAGAACAAAAACAATTAAGGAGGTAATTTCAAAGCTTCTGAATGGATGTTACACTATTCCTATATATCAACATGGAGGACAAGTCTTCGTCTCGTTGGTGAGCGCACAAAAAACATAATTTATGCTTATCTGATAAATTTATTTCTCTTGTAGTGTATCCAGTCCACGGATCATCCATTACTTATGGAATATATTCTCCTTCCCAACAGGAAGTTGCAAGAGTCCACCCACAGCAAAGCTGCTATATAGCTCCTCCCCTAACTGCCATATTCAGTCATTCGACCGAAAACATACAGAGAAAGGAAAAACCATAGGGTGCAGTGGTGACTGTAGTTCAAATGAAAAAATTACCTGCCTTAAAGTGACAGGGCGGGTCGTGGACTGGATACACTACAAGAGAAATAAATTTATCAGGTAAGCATAAATTATGTTTTCTCTTGTTAAGTGTATCCAGTCCACGGATCATCCATTACTTATGGAATACCAATCCCAAAGCTAAAGTACACGGATGATGGGAGGGACAAGGCAGGTACTTAAACGGAAGTTACCACTGCCTGTAAAAAAAAAAAAAACCCTTTCTCCCAAAAATAGCCTCCGAAGAAGCAAGGTATCAAATTTGTTAAATTTGAAAAAGTATGAAGCGCAGACCAAGACTCCGTCTTGTAAATCTGTTCAACAGAAGCCACATTTAAAAAAAGGCCTAAGTGAAAACCACAGCTCTAGTAGAATGAGCCGCAATCCCTTCAGGAGGCTGCTGTCCAGCAGTCTCATAAGCTAAATGAATTATGCTCTTTAACCAAAAAGACAGAGAGGCTGCTGAAGTCTTTTGACCTCTCCTCTGTCCAGAATAGACAACAAACAAGGTGAACGTTTGATGAAAACTGTAGTAGCTTTTAAGTAAAACTTCAAAGCACAAACCACGTCCAATATTGTGTAATAGACGTTCCTTCTTTGAGGAAGGATTAGGATACAAGCATGGAACAACTATCTCTTGAGTGATGTTCTTGTTAGATACCACCTTAGGAAAAAACCCAGGTTGGTACGCAGGACTACCTTATCCGTACGAAGGACCAGATAAGGAGAATCACATTGTAACACAGATAACTTGGAGACTCTACGAGTCGAGGAAATAGCTACCCAAAAAGAACTTTCCAAGATAAAGATTGATATCTATGGAACAAAAAAGGTTCAAACGGAACTTCTTGAAGAGCCTTAAGAACCAGGCTTAAGCTCCATGGTGGAGCAACAGTTTTAAATACAGGCTTGGATCTAACCAAAGCCTGACCAAATGCCTGAACGTCTAGAATACCTGCCAGACGCTGGTGCAAAAAAATAGACAGAGTAAAAATCTGTCCCTTTTAAGGAATTAGCTGACAACCCTTTTCTCAAAAACATCTTGGAGAAAAGATAATATCCTGGGAATCCAGGCTTTAATCCATGAGTAACCCTTGGATTCATAGCAATCAGATATTTACACCATATCTATGTTCAATTTTCCTAGAGACAGGCTTTCATGTCTGTATTAAGGTATCAATGACTGACTCGGAGAAGCCATGCTTTGATAACATCAAGCGTTCAGTCTCCAGGCAGTCCATCTCAGATTGATTCTATTTAGATGGTTGAAAGGACCCTGAGGTAGAGGGACCTGTCTCAGAAGCAGAGACCGTAATGGAAAGGATGACATGTCCACCAGATCTGCATACCAGGTCCTGCGTGGCTACGCAGGCGCTGTCAAAAACACCAAAGCCCTCTCCTGCTTGGTCTTGACCTCCGAAGGAAATCCCACTCCCCCGGAAGAAAAGTCTGACGACTTAGAGAATCCACCTCCCAGTTCTCAACACCTGGGATATGGATAGCTGATAGACAAGAGTGAGTCTCTGTCCAGTGAATTATTGTAAGACTTCTAACATCACTAGGGAACTTCTGTTCCCCCTTGATGGCTGATGTAAGCCACAGTCGTGTATATTGTCCGACTGAGTATGATGTACCTCAGAGTTGCTAACTGAGGCCAAATCTGAAGAGCATGGAATATCACTCCCAGAATATTTATTAGAAGGAGGGTCTCCTCCTAAGTCCACTATCCCTAAGCCTTTAGGGAGTTCCAGACTGCATCCCAACCTAAAAGGCTGGCATCCATTGTAACAATTGTCCCATCTGACCTGCGGAAGGTCATACCCTTGGACAGATGGACCCGACATAGTCACCAGAGAAGAGAATCTCTGGTCTCTTGGTCCAGGTTCAACAGGGGGATAAATCTGTGTAATCCCCGTTCCTCTGACTGAGCATGCATAGTTGCAGCGGTCTGAAATGTAGACGTGCAAACGGTACTATGTCCCTTGCCGCTACCTATTAAGCCGATTTCATTCATGTACTGAGCCACCGAAGGGCGCGGATGGGATGAAAAACACGGCAGAAATTTAGAAACTTTGACAACCTGGACTCCGTCAGGTAAATTTTCATTTCTACAGAATCTATCAGAGTCCCTAGGAGGGAAACCCTTGAGATTGGGGATAGAGAACTCTTTCCTTGTTCACTTTCCACCCATGTGATCTCAGAAATGCCAGTACTACGTCCGTATGAGACTTGACAATTTGAATGTTTGACGCCTGTATCAGGATGTCGTCTAACTAAGGGGCCACTTCTATGCCCCGCGGCCTAAGGACCGCCAAAGCGACCCCAGAACCTCCATAAAGATTCTTGGGGCTGTAGATATCCCAAAGGAAAGAGCTACAAACTGGTAATGCCTGTCTAGAAAGGCAAACCTGAAAAACGAAGGTGATCTTTATGCATCACAATGTGAGGATAAGCATCCTTCAAATCCATTGTAGTCCTCTATTGACTCTCCTGGATCATAGTTAAGATGGTACGAATATTTTCCATCTTAAATGACGGAATTCTGAGGAATTTGTTTAAGATCTTTAGATCCAAAATAGGTCTGAAGGTTCCCTCACCTTGGGAACCACAAACAGATTTGAGTAAAAACTCTGTCCCTGTTCCTCTCTTGGAACTGGATGGATCTCGTACACAATGTAAGAATGCCTCCTTCTTTATCTGGTTTGCAGATAATTGTGAAAGGTGAAATCTCCCCTTTATTTTGGGGGGGGAATCTTTGAAATCCAGAAAATATCTCTGGGATATAAATTCCAATGCCTAGGGATCCTGGGCATCTCTTGCCCACGCCCGGGCGAAGAATGAAAGTCTGCCCCCTATAGGATCCGTTACCGGATAGGGGTCCATTCCTTCATGCTGCCTTAGAGGCAGCAGCAGGCTCCTTGGCCTGCTTATCTTTGTTCCAGGTCCAATTGTCTCCAGACCGCATTGGACTGAGCAAAAATTCTCTCTTGTTTTGCCTTAGAGGAAGTGGATGCCACACCTGCCCTGAAGTTTTAAAAGGCACGAAAATTAGACCTTTTTTGGCCCTTGATTCCTATCCTGAGGAAGGGCCTCCAGTGATATAAGCAATAATCTCCTTCAAACCAGGCCCGAATAGGGTCTGCCCCTTGAAGGGAAGTTAAGTAGCTTATTTATTAAAGTCACGACAGCTGACCATGATACAAGCCATAGCGCTCTGCGCGCCAGTATAGTAAAAAACAGAATTCTTAGCCGTTAGTCTAGTCAAATGAACAAAGGCATCAGAAAACAAAGGAATTGGCTAGCATAAGCTTGTCAAATATATTCATCCAATGGAGTCGCTAACTGTAAAGCCTCATCAAGAGACTCAACCCAGAACGCCGCAGCAGCAGTGATAGAAGCAATGTATGCAAGGGGCTGCAGGATAAAACCCTGTTGAATAAACATTTTTTATCCATTGGATCTAAAAAGCACAACTGTCCTCGCCAGAGGTAGTGGTACGCTTAGCTAGAGTAGAAACTCTTCTCAAAACCTTAGGAACTGTCTGCCAGAAGTCCCGTGTGGTGGTAACTATTAGAAAACATTCTTCTAAAAAATAGGAGGGGAAGAGAAAGGCACACCTGGTCTATCCCATTCCTTATTAAAAAAAAATTTAGTAAACCTCTTTAGGTATTGGAAAAACATCAGTACACACCGGCACTGCATATTATTTATCCAGTCTACACAATTTCTCTGGCCCTGCGATTGTACACATTCATTCAGAGCAGCCAAAGCCTCCCTGAGCAACAAGTGGAGGTTCTCAAGCATAAATTTTAAATGTAGAAATATCAGAATCAGGTTAAATCATCTTCCCTGAGTCAAAAAAATCACCCACAGACTAAGCATATTGTGAGGTAGTATCATACATGGTTCTTAAAGCGTCTGTATGCTCTGTATCTACCCCTAGAGCTATCTGCTTTCCTTTAATTTCAGGTAGTCTGACTAATACTGCTGCCAGAGTATTATACACCACCTTTGCCATGTCTTGTAAAATAAACGCTATGGACGCCCTTTATGTACTTGGCGCCATTTGAGCGTGAGTCCCTGAAGCGGGAGTCAAAGGGTCTGACACGTGGGGAGAGTTAATCGGCATAACTTTCCCCTCAACAGAATCCCCTGGTAAAATAAACGATATGGGTGCCCTTGATGTACTTGGCGCCATTTGAGCGTGAGTCCCTAAAGCGGGAGTCAAAAGGTCTGACACGTGGGGAGAGTTAGTCGGCATAACTACCCCCATGACAGAATCCTCTGGTGATAATGTTTTTAAAGACAAAAAATGATCTTTATTGTTTAACATGAAATCAGTACATCTGGTACACATTCTAAGATGGGGTTCCACCATGGCTTTAAAACATAATGAACACAGAGCTTCCTCTATGTCAGACATGTTAGAACAGACTAATAATGAGACTAATAAGCTTGGAAAACACTTTAAATCAAGTTAACAAGCAAATATATAAAACGTTACTGTGCCTTTAAGAGAAACAAATTTTGTCAAAATTTGAAAAACAGTGAAAAAAGGCAGTAAAACAAAAGGAATTTTTATAGTACATGTAATAAGGTAACAGAGCATTGCACCCACTTGCAAATGGATGATTAACCCCTTAATGCAAAAAAACAGATCAAAAAAACGACAGACATTTTTAAAAACAGACACAACAAAACTGCCACAGCAGAGCTGTGGATTACCTTCCCTATAAACGATTTTGGAAGTCTTTTTAGCCCTTTAGAAATGTCCTGTAGTATTCATGGGACTGTTGAGGGAATCTGGATAATTCATTTTGTAATTTTAACTGCGCAAAAAAGCGCTAAATTAGGCCCCTCCCACTCATATTACAACAGTGGGAAGCTTCAGTTAACTGTTTCTATGCAAAATTTAAGCCAGCCATGAGGAAAAAACTTAGGCCCCAATAAGTTTTATCACCAAACATATGTTAAAAACGATTAAACATGCCAGCAAACGTTTTAAAACACATTTTTACAAGAGTATGTATCTCTATTAATAAGCCTGATACCAGTCGCTTTTACTGCATTTAAGGCTATACCAACATTACAGTGTTATCACCAATGTACGTTAAAAAACGATTAAACATGCCAGCAAACGTTTTAAAACACATTTTTACAAGAGTATGTATCTCTATTAATAAGCCTGATACCAGTCGCTTTTACTGCATTTAAGGCTATACCAACATTACAGTGTTATCACCAATGTACGTTAAAAAACGATTAAACATGCCAGCAAACGTTTTAAAACACATTTTTATAAGAGTATGTATCTCTATTAATAAGCCTGATACCAGTCGCTTTTACTGCATTTAAGGCTATACCAACATTACAGTGTTATCACCAATGTACGTTAAAAAACGATTAAACATGCCAGCAAACGTTTTAAAACACATTTTTACAAGAGTATGTATCTCTATTAATAAGCCTGATACCAGTCGCTTTTACTGCATTTAAGGCTATACCAACATTACAGTGTTATCACCAATGTACGTTAAAAAACGATTAAACATGCCAGCAAACGTTTTAAAACACATTTTTATAAGAGTATGTATCTCTATTAATAAGCCTGATACCAGTCGCTATCGCTGCATTTAAGACTTTACTTACATTACTTCGGTATCAGCAGTATTTTCTTAGTCAATTCCATTCCTAGAAAAATATTTTACTGCACATACCTTATCTGCAGGAAAACCTGCACGCCATTCCCCCTCTGAAGTACCTCACTCCTCAGAATGTGTGAGAACAGCAAATGGATCTCAGTTACGTCTGCTAAGATCATAGAAAAACGCAGGCAGATTCTTCTTCCAAATACTGACTGAGAAAAACAGCACACTCCGGTGCCATTTAAAAATAACAAACTTTTGATTGAAGAATAAACTAAGTTTAAATCACCACAGACTCTCACGACCTCCTATCTATGTTGAGGCTTGCAAGAGAATGACTGAATATGGCAGTTAGGGGAGGAGCTATATAGCAGCTTTGCTGTGGGTGGACTCTTGCAACTTCCTGTTGGGAAGGAGAATATATTCCATAAGTAATGGATGATCCGTGGACTGGATACACTTAACAAGAGAAATAGCCTTTGAAAGCCTATAATCAGCATAAGCTAGAGTAGACTAATGGTTGGACACATTTACATTTAAAAAATTATATTATATATTTTGTCCTTTGTGTTAAACAATGAACTGCCATTATAGTTTAAACTACTTTGTAATGAGAGCAGATACAAATACTAAGCTGAAGAGCTATGTTATTAATGGTTCAACATGTGCATTTCTTATATTTATCTGTTACCCAAAGAAAATGCACATGCAGAATTTGACACATATTACCTACTTATCTAGTGGGTTACTTCAAGTACACTGGCCTTTAACGCTAAAATCATCATCCTATTTGCCCACCTACTGGCTCTCCATACCATTGAGTTTGATTTATTCTATTAAAATGCTCTGGTATGCAAAGAGCCTGTGAACTATATTTACCTTTTACATACTTCCATTTATATGACTTACTGCATAGCCCAACTTGTAACAAATTTGTCTCATTTACGTTTGCATTTTCTTTTTTATTATTATTACATAGTATAACATAACCATTTACAATAATGGAAGGAAATACAGAACAAATACATTTTTTTCTTCAAATTGAGTACCTCGCTGACAAGTGTCCACGACTGATGAGTGTGGATTAGTATTGACAGAATACCTGTACTACTGGTGACCAATATAAAATTCTATAAAATTCTAAGTTTGCATATTTATTATAACCTTTCTGAACACAAAACTAGTTAAAGGGACAGTCTACACCAGAATTGCTATTGTTTTAAAAGATAGATAATCCCTTGTTTACCCCTTCCCTAGTTTTGCATAACCAACACAGTTATATTTATATATTTTTTACCTCTGTGATTATCTTGTATCTAAGCCTCTGCAGACTACCCCTTTATTTGTTATTTTGACAGACTTGCAGTTTAGCCAATCAGTGATGGCTCCCAGGTAACTTCACGTGCACGAGCACAGTGTTATCTATATGAAAAACATGAACTAACACCCTCTAGTGGTGAAAAACCTGTTAAAATGCATTCTTAAGAGGTGGTCTTCAAGGTCTAAGAAATTAGCATATGAACCTCCTAGGTTAAGCTTTCAACAAAGAATACCAAGAGAACAAAGAAAAATTGATGATAAAAGTAAATTGGAAAATTGTTTAAAATTACATGCCCTATCTGAATCATGAAAGTTTTTTTTGGACTAGACTGTCCCTTTAACGTTATATACTTACACACTTTGCTTCTCTTAGCTAGTAGTATTTTCAACCTGCAACTATGGTGCCCTTCTATAGCTTATCTGAACCATTCTCCATCACTGCTTTTTACTAAAAACAAAAGTGCCCTAAACAGCTCACTGTAAAATGCTAAAATGGGAGTTTTTGGTAGTTTGTAAAATCTTAAATGATATACCAGAGAAGCAGAACTTTTTTTTCCACTTTCTGCAATAAGATTTTTATATTTTTTTTGAGAAACTTTTTTCTGCAGGTAATTTTGAAATGAAATACGTTTTATAATATGCTGCAGCCGTTGAAAATTGCAAAGAAAATTAGCTGCAGACATTTTAGTTTTTTAGTCTTTTGCATAAATTTGTTCCCATTACCCTTGATCTAACATTACATAATTAACATCACATAATTATAAAGTAAAAATGTAGTAATAAAAAAGGTACATTGGTCATAAGAACATCTTAAATTCCAGAGTCACAGCTTTGCAGACCGAGAAAGTTTGGGGGCAGGGGGGGAAAAATCCCTGTGAGCCATCAATCAGTGTTACTGTTTTGCAACGCTGCCCCATATTTGACTGTACTCTTCAAATAGTGCTTTGCTCTGGCTGCACTGTGTTCAGGAAAACGAGAACAGCCTGATGTGGAGCAGAGCAGCAACGCTAAAGCATTAACAGTTCCTACATCTGTCTCATTCATTCTGCAGACATGCTGCATTTTCTGCGATAACATCTCAGCTCACAAAATGTTCTGCGTTGCTATCTCAGAGAAACTTACGCAAACACTGGCCTGACAGCATTATTCATGTTTCCGTAAGTGGCTCTGCCAAGAAGCTCCCTAAAACAGTTTTCTGCCAACACACTTGGATTTTCTTCTTTATCATCCGCCATAGGGGACGCAGGAGGTCGACTGAAAAACAAATATAAATCTTTTAATCAAAAGAAGAAACATTTTTATTAACTGTATTTACTGAGTCACGACTTCAAAAAAACAAATGAGTGGATTGTTGTAGAATAGGTGTTGTGTACATTGCTGGTCAAAAATTCTTTGTTCTAAAGCACTGATTCTGCATCAAACTGGTGGAAACTAACTATGGCCAGTTATTCAAACACAAGTCAGTCACAAAATAGGTTATAAAAACATAAAATTATACTTACCTGATAATTTTCTTTACTTCAGATGGAAAGAGTCCACAGCTGCATTCATTACTTTTGGGAATTCAGAACCTGGCCACCAGGAGGAGGCAAAGACACCCCAGCCAAAGGCTTAAATACCTCTCCCACTTCCCTCATCCACCCAGTCATTATGCCAAGGAACAAGGAAACAGTAGAAGAAAAATCAGGGTAAAAAAGGTGCCAGAAGAATAAATATATAGACGCCCCACATAAAAACACGGGCGGGGAGCTGTGGACTCTTTCCATCTGAAGAAAAGAAAATTATCAGGTAAGCATAATTTATGTTTTTCTTCATAAATGGAAAGAGTCCACAGCAGCATTCATTATTTTTGGGAAAACAATACCCAAGCTATAGAGGACACTGAATGCAAAACGGGTGGGTACAAAAGGCGGCCCATTCTGAGGGCACCAGGCCTGCAAATCCCACAAAAGCCTGCTTTGTCCGAAGCCGAGAAAACTTTGAAAAAGAAAAGCCCCAAGGACACTGACCCGCAGATAGTCCATAAGCCTTGCTAGAGACAGCAGAAATAGACTTGACTGAGCCAACACACCTCCAGGAGACATCACCGCCCAGCAGTCGGTCCCCAAACACACACCCCTTACTAGAGAAAAGGGGTCAACTACCAAAATCTCCTGAAAAAGGAGAAGACGTGGAAGAAAAAATCAAGGATTCCCGAAGACCCTAATAGCGTACAATAAGTTCCAAGAAAATAAGGAACCCCAAAAACTGAACCAAGCTCACAGAGACCCGAACCGGTCTTGAGAAACAAGGCAGGCAACACCCAGACCCCGAATCTTACAGAAACCACAAGGTTAAGACTGGGAATCTGAACCAAAGAGAAAACTGCTCCTAAAAACAGTGCAACCGCACCCTAAAGGACAACTGAAGACAGAGTCCTCAAGTTACAAGATGACTCAGAATATCAAAATATTCAGAGATCGAATACGTGCAGCAACCCCAGATAAGCGAACATCTGAGTCAATACCACACGCCACAGTCATACCAGGATGACTCTGAAATAGAATACTTGCAGTCAAGTAAGAGCAGCTGAAAAGAGATATCAAACCCTAATCGTTAGACTGCAAAAACATCCACTAAACAGTGGGCACATCACAGGCTATCCAAAACCCGCCAGTCCTTCTCAACCTCTTGAAAATGGAGAATCACCGAACCTCAAATGACCGGAGGACGTACAACAGATCTCAGATCCTGCTCCACATTGAACCAGCCCAAGTAACAGGCAGGTCTGAAAAACAGGGGAACAGAAAGGCCAATCACCAACCCCCAGGGAAGGACGGAATGGGGAGAACTCGGCCACCCCAACAGAACTTGGGAGCCCAAAGAGCTCCCTCAAATAAGTCCTCCCAAAGAGAACCCCATAGGAGAAGAACATAGCAAGATGCAGTAGATCCCTATGAAGACCCAGCATAACTGACAGTCTCAACATGGAGATTGCAATCTCCACAAACGAAACAGAACATACAGAATAAAAACACCTGTTCCAAACTCCTGCACACAGGACAGGAGAGAGGGAAAAAAAACCCTCCTTAAAAAGGACAAACAACCCCCCCCCCCCCCCAAGGGAAAGGCACAAATAGGAACAGCACACATGCTCACCAGACATGAGCCATAGCCTGTTGATAACAAAAGCCGAATGAAAATCATCCAGACGTCACTAATGAACAGAGAAAGAACTCCCCCTGAGGGGGAGCACAAATCGTTCAAAGGACAAGGCAAGCCATAAGGAGTGCATCCGAAGCGCCCAGAATCCTGGCCAACCTGCTAGCAGACTCAACTGGCCAGTCCGTAGCACATAACCTATGGTCCCTGGAAAAAATGGATCGCCCCAAACCAGCCACGGGATCATAAGTTTCCAGACATCCAGAAAGATTCAAGACAAAAACTAAAGGTCCGAGCCCCAGAATTGTTTAAAACAAACCACACCCCAGGGAACACAACTACCCCATCTGAAGAAGCAGAACTCACAGGGGAACAACCGGACAACCCCGGAGAAAGGGAACAAGATTCACTCGTAGATCCCAACCCTAAAGGAAGAGAACACCCCTTGCGGAAGTCCAAAACTCCGAAAAGGAGCTGGGGCACGACAGTGACGCGCCAAGACTCTAGAGACCAAGAGAGAACATTGAGGACAAGCCACCCGAAGAGTGAGTAGAACAAAGGCTAGTCTCCATATCTCCTCAGAGTACGTAACTAAAGGGCCACGCCCAGGGAAAAAGAATGCAAAGCATCCCAACCACATTAGAAAAAAACCCTAAGCGAAGCTTGGGGAAGGAGACAACACAGCCCAATGTCCCTGATAGGGAAACTACAAACTCCCTAGAATAGGAAAAGCCACATGGCCCTCCTTAAAAAGAGTATAATCATCAGATTACTATTTCTCCAACCACAAGGCTACCTTGCTATCCCTATAAGGCGGCCAAACCGCTAAGGAGAACAGACAAAATCCAGAAAGCCGACCCAAAGGAAGAGCCTCAAAAGGAACAGGTCCAGAAAAAGGACAATTCCAAGGAGCCCCTGAAAAGGCAAGTCTGCCAGAAACCGGCGGGAAGGAGGCCCTGAGTCCTCCAAACTTCCAACCCCACGCGGGGAAGGAAACACTCAAAATTCCGAAAGAAATAACGGAACATCAGAGTGTGTCACAGTGGAACTTCTCTGAGTCCCAGTCAACCAGCTAGAAAGGCTAACAAGGACTGAACCAATCCCCCATGCCTCACAGACCCTCAGATCCTCTAAAAATGCTTAGCTGAACTTGTTACAAACAAGGAATAACACCAAAAATAATGTGAAGCCCTTGGCACCCCAACCGGACCAGCAAGGCAGAACAGGTGCCACTTGTCTGAAACAGGCCGCAAGAATAGAAGGATCCGAACCCAATCAGGACCAGCCTGAAACCACGGGCCGATACTGTCAAGGCCACAGATAGTCGACCCCAGAGATGGGGGATAACCAGCAGACAAACATAGGACTAACATGTCCTTGCACCAAACAAACTTCCGTAGAAGTAAATTCCAGAAAACATTCCCGAAGGAAATGCATAAATATGATATCAAAATAAAAAATTATCCTAACCGAATTAAAATAAAAGATAAGGCAACCCATAGGTTATCGCCCAAGAAGAACATACACACCCGCAGGACCGGGATCCTGTTCTTCCAGCTCAGAACTGGAAAGGATACTCAATAAACAAGGCTATAAGAAGATTACTTCATCCTCTTATACCTAAGCCTTCAAGCCTTTCGAAGGAGAAGACTGAGAATCCCCATATCCATTAAGGATGGGATCCTCCAACATGTGCCTCAGTAAGACACGAAGGCGCACCAGTCTATAACGGAAGGCACAGCATACCTTCGCCGGAGCAGAAGACGACCACGACGGTTGACCCCGAAGGTTGACGGAACACATACAATATCGTAAGCAAACTTCTGGTAGTTGCAGATGCACCAGAGCCATGGTTATGGACATGCAAAAACGTGTCATCAGCTCCGGAGGGAACAAGCCACCTTCCAGAGAAGGATAAGCAAAATCTGGGTTACCTGCATGCGTAGTAAGAGCTGGTGATAGGGAACTCGCCACTCGGGGAACTGGACCCCTAGAGGCAGACGGCTCAGCGGCCCCTTGATTCCCCGATCCCGAGGAATTGAGGTTGGCAGAGAAGTGTCAGAAGTTTTGATAGTCTCTTATGGAGGTTAGTACTCTTCGGCAGTCGGTCCCCAAACACACACCCCTTACTAGAGAAAAGGGGTCAACTACCAAAATCTCCTGAAAAAGGAGAAGACGTGGAAGAAAAAATCAAGGATTCCCGAAGACCCTAATAGCGTACAATAAGTTCCAAGAAAATAAGGAACCCCAAAAACTGAACCAAGCTCACAGAGACCCGAACCGGTCTTGAGAAACAAGGCAGGCAACACCCAGACCCCGAATCTTACAGAAACCACAAGGTTAAGACTGGGAATCTGAACCAAAGAGAAAACTGCTCCTAAAAACAGTGCAACCGCACCCTAAAGGACAACTGAAGACAGAGTCCTCAAGTTACAAGATGACTCAGAATATCAAAATATTCAGAGATCGAATACGTGCAGCAACCCCAGATAAGCGAACATCTGAGTCAATACCACACGCCACAGTCATACCAGGATGACTCTGAAATAGAATACTTGCAGTCAAGTAAGAGCAGCTGAAAAGAGATATCAAACCCTAATCGTTAGACTGCAAAAACATCCACTAAACAGTGGGCACATCACAGGCTATCCAAAACCCGCCAGTCCTTCTCAACCTCTTGAAAATGGAGAATCACAGGACCTCAAAAAGGCTCACCGAACCTCAAATGACCGGAGGACGTACAACAGATCTCAGATCCTGCTCCACATTGAACCAGCCCAAGTAACAGGCAGGTCTGAAAAACAGGGGAACAGAAAGGCCAATCACCAACCCCCAGGGAAGGACGGAATGGGGAGAACTCGGCCACCCCAACAGAACTTGGGAGCCCAAAGAGCTCCCTCAAATAAGTCCTCCCAAAGAGAACCCCATAGGAGAAGAACATAGCAAGATGCAGTAGATCCCTATGAAGACCCAGCATAACTGACAGTCTCAACATGGAGATTGCAATCTCCACAAACGAAACAGAACATACAGAATAAAAACACCTGTTCCAAACTCCTGCACACAGGACAGGAGAGAGGGAAAAAAAACCCTCCTTAAAAAGGACAAACAACCCCCCCCCCCCCAAGGGAAAGGCACAAATAGGAACAGCACACATGCTCACCAGACATGAGCCATAGCCTGTTGATAACAAAAGCCGAATGAAAATCATCCAGACGTCACTAATGAACAGAGAAAGAACTCCCCCTGAGGGGGAGCACAAATCGTTCAAAGGACAAGGCAAGCCATAAGGAGTGCATCCGAAGCGCCCAGAATCCTGGCCAACCTGCTAGCAGACTCAACTGGCCAGTCCGTAGCACATAACCTATGGTCCCTGGAAAAAATGGATCGCCCCAAACCAGCCACGGGATCATAAGTTTCCAGACATCCAGAAAGATTCAAGACAAAAACTAAAGGTCCGAGCCCCAGAATTGTTTAAAACAAACCACACCCCAGGGAACACAACTACCCCATCTGAAGAAGCAGAACTCACAGGGGAACAACCGGACAACCCCGGAGAAAGGGAACAAGATTCACTCGTAGATCCCAACCCAAAAGGAAGAGAACACCCCTTGCGGAAGTCCAAAACTCCGAAAAGGAGCTGGGGCACGACAGTGACGCGCCAAGACTCTAGAGACCAAGAGAGAACATTGAGGACAAGCCACCCGAAGAGTGAGTAGAACAAAGGCTAGTCTCCATATCTCCTCAGAGTACGTAACTAAAGGGCCACGCCCAGGGAAAAAGAATGCAAAGCATCCCAACCACATTAGAAAAAAACCCTAAGCGAAGCTTGGGGAAGGAGACAACACAGCCCAATGTCCCTGATAGGGAAACTACAAACTCCCTAGAATAGGAAAAGCCACATGGCCCTCCTTAAAAAGAGTATAATCATCAGATTACTATTTCTCCAACCACAAGGCTACCTTGCTATCCCTATAAGGCGGCCAAACCGCTAAGGAGAACAGACAAAATCCAGAAAGCCGACCCAAAGGAAGAGCCTCAAAAGGAACAGGTCCAGAAAAAGGACAATTCCAAGGAGCCCCTGAAAAGGCAAGTCTGCCAGAAACCGGCGGGAAGGAGGCCCTGAGTCCTCCAAACTTCCAACCCCACGCGGGGAAGGAAACACTCAAAATTCCGAAAGAAATAACGGAACATCAGAGTGTGTCACAGTGGAACTTCTCTGAGTCCCAGTCAACCAGCTAGAAAGGCTAACAAGGACTGAACCAATCCCCCATGCCTCACAGACCCTCAGATCCTCTAAAAATGCTTAGCTGAACTTGTTACAAACAAGGAATAACACCAAAAATAATGTGAAGCCCTTGGCACCCCAACCGGACCAGCAAGGCAGAACAGGTGCCACTTGTCTGAAACAGGCCGCAAGAATAGAAGGATCCGAACCCAATCAGGACCAGCCTGAAACCACGGGCCGATACTGTCAAGGCCACAGATAGTCGACCCCAGAGATGGGGGATAACCAGCAGACAAACATAGGACTAACATGTCCTTGCACCAAACAAACTTCCGTAGAAGTAAATTCCAGAAAACATTCCCGAAGGAAATGCATAAATATGATATCAAAATAAAAAATTATCCTAACCGAATTAAAATAAAAGATAAGGCAACCCATAGGTTATCGCCCAAGAAGAACATACACACCCGCAGGACCGGGATCCTGTTCTTCCAGCTCAGAACTGGAAAGGATACTCAATAAACAAGGCTATAAGAAGATTACTTCATCCTCTTATACCTAAGCCTTCAAGCCTTTCGAAGGAGAAGACTGAGAATCCCCATATCCATTAAGGATGCGATCCTCCAACATGTGCCTCAGTAAGACACGAAGGCGCACCAGTCTATAACGGAAGGCACAGCATACCTTCGCCGGAGCAGAAGACGACCACGACGGTTGACCCCGAAGGTTGACGGAACACATACAATATCGTAAGCAAACTTCTGGTAGTTGCAGATGCACCAGAGCCATGGTTATGGACATGCAAAAACGTGTCATCAGCTCCGGAGGGAACAAGCCACCTTCCAGAGAAGGATAAGCAAAATCTGGGTTACCTGCATGCGTAGTAAGAGCTGGTGATAGGGAACTCGCCACTCGGGGAACTGGACCCCTAGAGGCAGACGGCTCAGCGGCCCCTTGATTCCCCGATCCCGAGGAATTGAGCACTCTAAAATAGGCATTCGGAACATAACTGGAGGGCATGTATCACCTGGGTCAATTCGTATTCTTCACCAGAAACAGAATCTGACGCAGAGACGTCCGTCTCCAGAATATCAGAATTCTCCATAACAGGGATATTGATAACAAAAAACGGACCAAATAAGAAATGTAAATGGCACCTGACACCCACAATGGCTGGGGCACTCACCACCTCCTATGAACCAGACACCAGCGGACCAGAATTCTTCCATCGCCACACGGTCAGGAATGCGGAAATGGAGAGCCAAAACGTGACTACTCCCGGTCACCAGGTGCACCGTGCAGTCCAGAAAAAGCGCGCTCAACCGTAAAGGCCGCGTCACTTCCAAAGGCTGTTATGTTCCACAAGCCATGAGCCTAAGCAACACTACACATAAGAAGGTCGAATCATATAACAAACATGATTAAACCCCCCCCCTTGTTCAATAACCCCCACTCAGGAGATATTAAACCTTGATTCCAAGATACGAAAGGAGCCTTGTTGAGACCCTGAATTATAGTTAATCCCACAAGGTAAGAGCCTCTCGGGAAAACATTTGGATTACAATACAATCTTAACAAAGTAAAATGAAACAATTTTACCGGAATCTACGTTGTGGAACAGGAACACAGCCTTTCAAGTGTGACAGATAGTAGCCTCGCCTCTGCCATGGACTTGAGAGAAGAAAGCAGGCAGAGAAACTCGTCCACGCCGACTGCTTGTGGAGCTGTTAATATGAGTCGGGATAGGTTTGCAGAAAGACTCTCCCTGCATCTCTCGTCCATGCTCTCACTGAGAGGCTGACAGGATAACTTAAAACTCCAGTCCCATGCCGAAGAGTACTAACCTCCATAAGAGACTATCAAAACTTCTGACACTTCTCTGCCAACCTCCTGGGACGAAAGGCAAAGAATGACTGGGGGATGAGGGAAGTGGGAGAGGTATTTAAGCCTTTGTGTGGGGTATCTTTGCCTTCTCCTGGTGGCCAGGTTCTGAATTCCCAAACGTAATGAATGCAGCTGTGGACTCTTTACTTTTATGAAGAAAAGGAATTTAGTGACAAAAATCCCTGTATTTAAAGGAACATTACATTCAAACATTTTTTTCTATCATGTATATTAGGGCTTTGCAATAATGAAAAACAAAACAAAAAAATTGTACATTTTGCATTAAAACATGCTTAACTGTTCAAAACAGCGGCTTGTTCCCTTTACAGTTTGCACTGCAGACTGAAAAGGCCAAAGAAAAGAGCCCCACAAGTCCTCCATCTTCCATGTCTGAGCACACCTCAAGACTAGAGCAACAAACCAGAGCTTTTGCTCTGCAGGAAGTTTCCAGCAGCACTGAGGATGCTCTGCTATAGGCTCTTCCCTAGCGCTGAGAGTACTTAGCCAAAGCTCTAGCTGTAACAGACATACTCCCCCCACCATGTGCCTTATGTGGAAGAGCTAATCTGAAGTTGTTGTCGCTGGAACAGACAAAACAAGTAAAATGGCGGCAGTAGCATTACATGTTCTGATACTGATGTGATGCTTTCTGGTCCACTGCCTGGAGGAGTGATTTTTTTAGTGTTTAGGTAAAAAAAATTGCAGCCTCATGCGATTAGATGGAATTGAAAATAGAAGGGTGCCTCATGGTGCAAAACATATATTGATCAGAATAAAAATTCCCAAAAGGTTACTCACAATGAATAAAGCACTATGGATAAGTGCTTATTGAGCAAGCTGGATCTCAACAGCCTCCAGCTGACTGGCCACCTGGGTTTCACAGGCAATCAGAATTCCACTCATTTGGAGGGTTCAAAGTAGAGTGGACCAATCGTGTGTTTTGAGCTAGGAGTCCAACTAGCAGTCACGTGACCAAACCACAAAAGGTGGTTTTGTGGAACTAACTGATTAATCAGGAACTAACATACGACTGGATTAAGAATTATATAATGCTTAGTAATGGGGTTTGTGTGGTATATGTATCTGTTTTTGTACCAATATTGTTTAGATGGAATGGCTTCAGATCATTCACACTTTTAGGTTTTAGGTATGTATATTGTCTTGACTTTAAATTAGAACTGTCATGATAACAAGTGCAGCTTTGTGGGTCACTATGCTATTAACCGCAGCTGCATGAGTTACCATGACAAAGGTTCATTATTTGGTCAATAAATAGAGAGACACTGCATTGTTTTAGTATGCCTGATGAAACGGACTTGCATGTCTGAGAAACGTGTTGCATGTTTTATTAACCTGACTGAATAAAAGGTTTTACTATTATTTGGTGCAGTTTTCTCTCTAAACCTCAGATTGATTCAGACTCACAGGGATCACTTTTAACCCTTCCAGCTGAGTGGAATCCAGATTGTCTTGGGGTTACACTTGACTCAGAACTCACATTCAACCAACATATACAAGCACTTGCCAAATCCTGCCGTGCATACCTACGCAAAATTTCCAGAATTTGTCCCTTCCTTACTCAAAAAAACTACAGAAACACATTTTTTTTTTCTTTTGCAATCTACTTCTAAATGGCCTTCCAAAACACTGCCTCTCCTCCCTCCAATCTATTATGAATGCTTCAGCTAGACTCATCCACCTAAGTCGCTGATCTACATCAGCTGCTCCGCTCTGCCAAACTCTACACTGGCTCCCCATACACTCCAGAATACAATTTAAATTATTAACTAACTTACAAAGCACTCAACAGCCTCACTCCCTATATTTCCTCTCTCATCTCCAAATATTCCCCCACCCGTCCTCTTCGATCAACCTCTGACCTACGCCTCTCCCCTTCTATTATCTCTTCGTCCCACTCCCATCTCCATGCCTTCTCACGTGCTGCTCCTGTCCTCTGGAACTCACTACCCCGCTCCATAAGACCGTCTCCAACCTTGTAAAGCTTCAGAAGCTCCTTGAAAACACACCTATTCAGAGAGGCTTACCATATTTCCTCCATCTCTCATCCTAACCAAAATAATTCTTGAACTGCCTGATTCACTGCTGCAACTACAATCCATGCGACAAGCTACCCCAAACCTTATGTCTATGCACTGGTCACCACCATCTTAGGTACTGGCAGACAGTCTTGTTTAAAAGTTTATTTATACCTCCATAGGTAAAATTAACCAAATTCCCCGGGCCTCCCATATGCCTGAGCCGTTTTGCTTTTTTAATTTTTTTTGCTATCAGGTGGTACAGCCAATAAAAAGCTGCAACAGTGCCTCACTTGCCAATTAGCATTAAAGTCCCACATTCTCTGTTATGCTGCATGACTAAACTCCACAAAAACAGTGTATAGCAAGACAATCTGTTATTGGGATGCACCGTTTCCAATATTGTCTGTTTTGAGGTTTCATTTGCCTCAAATTATCTTCTCAAAACAATAACATTTAGACATACATAGATTAGTGACTATTTGACTGTCATTCCTATTGCCATCAGTTACCTAATGGAATATGAGCTCCATATTTCTAAGAAGTAAATCTTAGAGGATAGAAGCTCCTATCAGCTTGTGAACATAAATACACCGAATAAGTTATTGTCAAAAGTGATCACCTATTTATAGGAGGATCATGACCTCAGAGTATGTCCTTAATCTAAAATGTCAAGTACACTTTTTTTTATTGGGGGGCACATCACGAGCAAAATAAGTATAAGTGACCCAATATTCAAAAGAGGAAATTCCCCTATTTCAATTGGGGGTCTAATTTCCCTCCACGCAGAAGAGGAGACAAGGGATATGAGATAGAATATATTCATAGAAAATCACAAAAGTGTCTAATAGTGGAAGTGATCACTTTTTTTGCACAGTACATAGAAAGACTAACACTATCTTACATACACAAAGCAAGATTAAAAGCAAAATGGAAGAGGTAATTACAGCATTTGGTCAAATGGTGATAGGCCCAGGACCACATCAAGGGCGCGATCCGATAAAGATCATAGTTTGCGGCGCAAGCGAGGGAACCCCCGCCGCCCGTAGTTTCAGCTTGCAACTCGAGCTATATACGGCGCCGTCAGAGGCTAAAGTGCCGTAAGTCTGACAAACCAGCGATGTCCAGAAATCTGCGTAAGTACAAATTTCTGGAGTCGCCAGTGACTTACGGCACTTTAGAAACTGCCGGCGCCTACAAAACCTGACTAAGTTATAAAATCACTCGTACTGTCTAACACGCCTCCCAAACATAGCCCGACACATCTAACCCTCTATCCGCTATCCTCCCTCAATATCCTAACAATAAAAAATGTATTAACCCCTAAACCGCCGCTCCCGGACCCCGCCGCCAGCTATATTAAATCTATAACCCCCTAATGTGAGCCCCTACCCCGCCGCCATCTACCTTACCTACCCCCTAAAGTGAGCCCCCTACCCCGCCGCCATCTACCTTACCTACCCCCTAAAGTGAGCCCCTTACACCGCCATCTACCTTACCTACCCCCTAAAGTGAGCCCCTTACACCGCCGCCATCTACCTTACCTACCCTCTAAAGTGAGCCCCTTACACCTGCCGCCATCTACCTTACCTACCCCCTACTTGTAAAGACTTTGGGAACAGCACACATGAGAGGTTAGTGCACGGTAGACTTCAGAGCGCTGCCAAGCCCTGAGACAGTAATGCTACGCGGCGGAGGAGCGAAGAAAGAAGATTGAAGATGCCGCTTTGCTTGAAGACATCGCCGGATGGAAGAAGACTTCACTGCCGCTTGCTTGAAGACATCGCCCGGATGGAAGAAGACTTCACTGCCGCTTGATTGAAGATATCGCCCGGATGGAAGAAGACTTCTCTGCCGATTGATTGAATACATCGCCCGGATGGAAGAAGACTTCTCTGCCGCTTGATTGGACATCGCCCGGATCGGATGAAGAGTTCTGCCCGGCTGGGTGAAGACAAGGTAGGGAGATCTTCAGGGGGGTAGTGTTAGGTTTTTTAAGGGGGGTTTGGGTGGGTTTAGAATAGGGGTATGTGGGTGGTGGGTTGTAATGTTGGGGGTGGTATTGTGTTTTTTTTACAGGCAAAAGTGCTGTTTTCTTTGGGGCATGCCCCGCAAAAGGCCCTTTTGAGGGCTGGTAAGGTAAAAGAGCTGTTAACTTTTTTAATTTAGAATAGGGTAGGGAATTTTTTTTTATTTTGGGGGGCTTTATTATTTTAATAGGGGGCTTAGAATAGGTGTAATTAGCTTTAAAATCTTGTAATATTTTTTTATTTTTTGTAATTTAGTGTTAGTTTATTTAATTGTATTTTAGTTTAGATATTTGTAGTTTATTTAATTTATTGATAGTGTAGGTGTATTTGTAACTTAGGTTAGGATTTATTTTACAGGTAAATTGGTAATTATTTTAACTAGGTAGCTATTAAATAGTTATTAACTATTTAATAGCTATTGTACCTAGTTAAAATAAATACCAAGTTACCTGTAAAATAAATATAAACCCTAAAATAGCTTACAATGTAATTATTAGTTACATTGTAGCTATCTTAGGGTTTATTTTATAGGTAAGTATTTAGATTTAAATAGGAATATATTTTAATTAATAATATTAATTAGATTTATTTTAATAAGAATTTAGTTATCCATGTTAGAGTTAGATAGGGTTATTATACTTAATATATATATATATATATATATATATATATATATATATATATAAATAAATATAAATATAAATATATATATATATATATATATATATATATATATATATAAATATATATATATATATATATAATATAATAACGATATTACCTATATTAACCCTAATATAATTAGGGTTAATATAGCTGGCGGTGGTGTAGGGGGATTAGATTAGGGGTTAATGTGTTTAATATAGGCGGCGGCGGTGTAGGGGGATTAAATTAGGGGTTAATATTTTTAAAATAGATGGCGGCGGGGTAGGAGCTCACTTTAGGGGGTAGGTAAGGTAGATGGCGGCGGTGTAAGGGGCTCACTTTAGGGGTAGGTAAGGTAGATGGCGGCAGGTGTAAGGGGCTCACTTTAGGGGGTAGGTAAGATAGATGTCGGCAGGTGTAAGGGGCTCACTTTAGGGGGTAGGTAAGGTAGATGGCGGTGTAAGGGGCTCACTTTAGGGGGTAGGTAAGGTAGATGGCGGCGGGGTAGGGGGCTCACTTTAGGGGGTAGGTAAGGTAGGTGGCGGCGGGGTAGGGGGCTCACTTTAGGGGGTAGGTAAGGTAGATGGCGGCGGGGTAGGGGCTCACTTTAGGGGGTAGGTAAGGTAGATGGCGGCGGTGTAAGGGGCTCACTTTAGGGGGTAGGTAAGGTAGATGGCGGCAGGTGTAAGGGGCTCACTTTAGGGGGTAGGTAAGATAGATGGCGGCGGTGTAAGGAGCTCACTTTAGGGGGTAGGTAAGGTAGATGGCGGTGTAAGTGGCTCACTTTAGGGGGTAGGTAAGGTAGATGGCAGCGGGGTAGGGGGCTCACTTTAGGGGGTAGGTAAGGTAGATGGCGGCGGGGTAGGGGCTCACTTTAGGGGGTAGGTAAGGTAGATGGCGGCGGGGTAGGGGCTCACTTTAGGGGGTTATAGATTTAATATAGCTGGCGGCGGGGTCCGGGAGCGGCGGTTTAGGGGTTAATAACTTTATTAGGTGGCGGCGGGGTCCGGGAGCGGCGGTTTAGGGGTTAAATACTTTATTAGGGATTGCGGCGGGGGATCGCGGTTGACAGGTAGCTAGACATTGCGCATGCGTTAGGTGTTAGGTTTTATTTAGCAGATCGCGGTTGACAGGTAGATAGACATTGCCCATGCGTTAGGTGTTAGGTTTTATTTGGCAGCTAGTTTAGGGAGTTACGGGGCTCCAATAGACAGCGTAAAGCTTACTACGGCTGCATTTTGTGGCGAGGTGAAAATGGAGTAAGATTTCTCCATTTTCGCCACGTAAGTCCTTACGCTGTATTTAGGATACCAAACCATCGCAAAATCGGGCGACGCTGCATATCGGATCGGGCCCCAAGTCTCTTCCTCCATGGTTATCTAACCTACAGCCATACAATGTATGCAACCAAATACTTCAACCAAACAAACTCAGATACAAACAAGAATGACACATGCTTTTTGTAACTTTCCTAGAAAAATACATAGCACGTAAATGAATTGTTTTTCCATTGATCACCTGCATTTAAGTGAAAGAAGAGGTAACGTGTTCATAAAATGTGTTTTCAACTGCAGAATCCCTTTTCCTAAAAGGTCATTGAGCTGACAGATAGGGGTTCTATTGCAGTCCCTTACCCCAAATCAAAAATGTCCTGGTGCATAGTATAGCTGGTGCTCACCATTTTTATTATTATCAACTGCATCTTAAGAGGCATTTACCCTTCATTTGAAGGGGCAGAATTCCCTTTAAAAACAAGAAATGATGTGTACTTCTAAGACCCCCTGTACCCCAAAAAGTGCAGGTAAAAAATACTTTTTTCACACTGCTTGGGACTGGAAAAGGTTTGGATTACTGAATGGATTTTGGAATATTTCCATCTTTAAAATGGGACAGTTTGGAGAGGGAATAAAACCAAGTATAAACAACAATATCATGTCATTTAGGCATTATTTACATAATAAAGCTTATACATTTAAAGGGATATTAAACCCAAACTTTTTCTTTAATGATTCAGATAGAAGATGCAATTTTAAGCAACTTTCTCATTTACTCATATTAACAATTTTACTTTGTTCCCTTGGTATCTTTATTTGAAAAGCAGGAATTGAAGCTTTTGAGCTGGCCCATTCTCGCCCATCAGCTGATTATTTCACCTGTGCTCTAGTTCAGATATAATGAAAACATGGCCTGTTGGGGGTATTTGAGGACTGTGGTTGAGAAACACTGGTGTAGCTCATGTAGCCACCAATCAGCAAGTGCTAACCAGGGTACTGAACCAAAAATGGGCCGGCTCCTAACATTAAATTATTGCTTACTCAAATAAAGATACCAAGAGAACAAAGAAAAATTGATAATAGAAGTAAATTAGAAAGTTGCTTAAAATTGCATGTTCTATCTGAATCATGAAAGAAAAAATTTGGGTTTAATATTCTTTAACCTAAAAGATAGTTTTAGATAATTTAAATACTTTTGTATACAAAGCACCATTAGAAAGACAGTACAGTAGTGTAATCAGAAAGGTAATAGTTGTTTTAAATAAATATACACTATTATTTGCATCTTAGAACATAAAAATATCAAGCCACAGACAGTTTCCACACCTTGAGGTAATTTTTTCTAGAGACAGACTTAAAAGCCTGAATAAAGATCTCTATGACACTACTTTGTCAAGAGGTTTTTCTAATTCTAAGTGTTCATTCACCAGGCTGGTAAACTGAGAGATTGAAGATTTTGACAAAAAATGGACCGTGAATTAGTAGATCCGGACATTGTGGCAGAAGCCATGAAGGAGAGCTGGACATCTGGACCAGATCTGCGTACCATGTCCAGCAAAGCCATGCAGGTCCTATTAATATTGCTTGATCCAGTAATCACCATTGGTAGCAGGGCAATGGGTGGAAGCAAATAATTTGCGTCCCAGATGTTGACCTCAGGAATGTGAATGGCTAAAATGGTACAGTGGAGAGGCTCTGTCCAATGCAGAATACGAGACACCTCCATTACTGCACATAACCCCTTGATGATTGGAACAGGATACGGCTGTGTCTGGCTGAAAGTAAATTAAAAGAACGGATCTAAACAGAGGCCTAGCCTGAAGCGCCCTGAAGGTCACAGGAGATCCAAGACATTTATTGGTAGCTTCTCCTCTTGAGGCAAACAAACATCCTGAGACCTTTCAGAACCCAGACTGCTCCCCAACCTGACGTCTGTGGAGATTATTACCCATGGCGAATGCAGAAAACAATCCCGAGAAACTGGAGTGAAGGATATCCACCAAGACAGAGTCTGTCTAACAAACAGGTCTAAATAATTTAACTGGGACATTCCACTGCTTCAGCGTGCTTAGATGCAGAGGACGCTGCAAATGGAATTGCATCTGATGCTGCCCCAATCAGACACCCGACCTTCATGTATGGAGCATACCTAGCATGAGACAGAGACTGCAGCCTCCGTAGCTTGCCTCGTGGAGACTGAATCTATGATTAGCCCCAGAACACCACCCTTGTAAAAGGAGTGAGCGAACTCTTAACCACATATACTTTCCAGCCATGACTGTGAAGAAACCAGAGTAGTATGTGAAACGCACGTCAGGGATTCCGCACTTGGAGCGCTGTCTCCTTTTTAAAATTTGCTTACTAGAAAGCAGCTTTGTAAAAAATGTAAATAGCAAGAATGAATAGAAGAATGTGTTGATATGTGGAAATTGAGATAAAGCTAAATCAGCTCTCGATATACAGTAGGAGGAGCTTAATGAGAATTTTAGATAGTGATAACTGTAATTTAGCTCCCGATATAGTAGAAGCTTAGTCTCAGCTTAGGGGCCACATTTCAATATGACAGATGCTATCAATTGATTATCTCAGGGGAGGTATCACTTTTGTCAATCCAAGGTATAGACCATGTCCCTCAACATAGGAGAGGAGGGGACAGGGAGTACAAATTTAATTTTAAGGAGGCACAGTTAATCTTTACTTAAATACCAGACATCCCCAGGGGATAACTATGGAAAGCGAAATTTATTCATCTAGATGCTTTTGATCTAATAAGGTTCACTTCATATAATATCCACCAAAACCCCTAATAATTGAAAAAGTTTAAAAGGTTCAAAAAGTAAAACAAAAAGACATAATGAACATAATAAATAGTCAGCATGTATATATCTAAAAGATGTGAAATTAAGACTTTGAACATAAGTAATCAAATGACCACATAGGTTAGTATCAGACAACCTTTTATAGAGGTCTGTGTTAGAAATAAATGTTAAGATAGGCAGGAAGGGGTTAACTAATTGTTTTTAATTAAAGGGACATAATACTCATATGCTAAATTACTTGAAACTGATGCAGTATAGCTGTAAAAAGCTGACAGGAAAATATCACCTGAGCATCTCTATGTAAAAAAAGGAAGATATTTTACCTCACAATATCCTCAGCTCAGCAGAGTAAGTTCTGTGTAAAAAGTTATACTCAACTGCTGCTCAGCTGCAGGTAAAAAAAAATAAAAATAAAAAAAAATGAAGAAATGAACAGCAGCCGATCAGCATCAGCAGTGCTGAGGTCATGAACTCTTTTACTGTGATCTCATGAGATTTCACTTAAGTCTCATGAGATTTCATAGTAAGCTCAATAGGGAAATAATATGAGAGTGCACGAGGCTCATCCACTTAGCTGTCCCAGGACAGACATACTAAAATGCTTCTTAGAAATCCTTTACAATGGGATGTGGCTACTGAGGTAACTTTTGAGGTAAAATATCTTTCTTTTTTACATAGAGATGTTCAGGTGATATTTTCTAGTCCGCTTTTTACAGCTATACTGCATCACTTTCAAGTGTTTTCAACATTTGGGTATTATGGCCCTTTACTGTGTGTATTTCTCTTCAAATAGAGGTCCCAGCAGCGGCAGTAACTAGCAGTGATCAAGTGTGGTAGACCCACACGAAACATGTCTGCATTTGCTGTGCTGTGACCCTGGTCTGCCGTTTTAAACTGTTGCTCTTTTGTTTTTAAAGCTGTAACTTCAATAAAACATAATTTATGCTTACCTAATAAATTTATTTCTCTTGTAGTGTAGTCAGTCCACGGGTCATCCATTACTTATGGGATTATATCTCTTCCCCAACAGGAAGTTGCAAGAGGATCACCCAAGCAGAGCTGCTATATAGCTCCTCCCCTCACATGTCATATCCAGTCATTCGACCGAAAACAAGACGAGAAAGGAGAAACCATAGGGTGCAGTGGTGACTGGAGTTTAATTAAAAATTTAGATCTGCCTAAAAGACAGGGCGGGCCGTGGACTGACTACACTACAAGAGAAATAAATTTATCAGGTAAGCATAAATTATGTTTTCTCTTGTTAAGTGTAGTCAGTCCACGGGTCATCCATTACTTATGGGATACTAATACCAAAGCTAAAGTACACGGATGAAGGGAGGGACAAGGCAGGAACTTTAAACGGAGGGAACCACTGCCTGAAGTACCTTTCTCCCAAAAATAGCCTCCGAAGAAGCAAAAGTGTCAAATTTGTAAAACTTTGAAAAAGTGTGAAGTGAAGACCAAGTCGCAGCCTTGCAAATCTGTTCAAAAGAAGCCTCATTTTTAAAGGCCCAGGTGGAAGCCACAGCCCTAGTAGAATGAGCTGTAATCCTTTCAGGAGGCTGCTGTCCAGCAGTCTCATAGGCTAAACGTATTATACTACGAAGCCAAAAAGAGAGAGAGATAGCCGAAGCCTTTTGACCTCTCCTCTGTCTAGAGTAAACGACAAACAGGGAAGAAGTTTGACGAAAATCTTTAGTTGCCTGCAAATAGAACTTCAGGGCACGGACTACGTCCAGATTATGCAAAAGTCGTTCCTTCTTTGAAGAAGGGTTAGGACACAATGATGGAACAACAATCTCTTGATTGATATTCCTGTTAGAAACTACCTTAGGTAAGAACCCAGGTTTAGTACGCAGAACTACCTTGTCTGAATGAAAAATCAGATAAGGAGAATCACAATGTAAGGCAGATAACTCAGAGACTCTTCGAGCCGAGGAAATAGCCATCAAAAACAGAACTTTCCAAGATAACAGCTTAATATCAATGGAATGAAGGGGTTCAAATGGAACGCCTTGCAGGACGTTAAGAACTAAGTTTAAGCTCCACGGCGGAGCAACAGTCTTAAACACAGGCTTAATCATAGCCAAAGCCTGACAAAAAGCCTGAACGTCTGGAATTTCTGCCAGACGCTTGTGTAGAAGAATAGACAGAGCAGAAATCTGTCCTTTTAACGAACTAGCGGATAAGCCCTTTTCTAAACCTCCTCCTGAGTCCATGATCCCTGAGCCTTCAGGGAATTCCAGACTGCGCCCCAACCTAGAAGGCTGGCGTCTGTTACAATCGTCCAATCTAGCCTGCGAAAGGTCATCCCCTTGGACAGGTGGGGCCGAGAAAGCCACCATAGAAGAGAATCTCTGGTCTCTTGGTCCAGATTTAGTAGAGGGGACAAATCTGAATAATCCCCATTCCACTGACTTAGCATGCACAATTGCAGCGGTCTGAGATGCAGGCGCGCAAATGGTACTATGTCCATTGACGCTACCATTAAGCCGATTACTTCCATGCACTGAGCTACTGACGGGTGTGGAATGGAATGAAGGGCACGGCAAGCATTTAGAAGTTTTGATAACCTGGCCTCCGTCAGTTAAATTTTCATCTCTACAGAATCTATAAGAGTCCCTAGGAAGGGAACCCTTGTGAGTGGTAATAGAGAACTCTTTTCCACGTTCACCTTCCACCCATGCGACCTCAGAAATGCCAGAACTATCTCTGTATGAGACTTGTCAGTTTGAAAACTTGACACTTGTATCAGAATGTCGTCTAGGTACGGAGCCACCGCTATGCCTCGCGGTCTTAGTACCGCCAGAAGTGAGCCCAGAACTTTTGTAAAGATTCTTGGAGCCGTAGCTAACCCGAAGGGAAGAGCTACAAACTGGTAATGCCTGTCTAGGAAGGCAAATCTTAGGTACCGATAATGATCCTTGTGAATCGGTATGTGAAGGTAGGCATCCTTTAAATCCACAGTGGTCATGTACTGACCCTCTTGGATCATGGGTAGGATGGTTCGAATAGTTTCCATTTTGAATGATGGAACTCTTAGGAATTTGTTAAGGATTTTTAAGTCCAAGATTGGTCTGAAGGTTCCCTCTTTCTTGGGAACCACAAACAGATTTGAATAGAATCCCTGCCCGTGTTCCGTCCGTGGAACTGGGTGGATCACCCCCATTAGTAAGAGGTCTTGTACACAGCGTAGAAACGTCTCTTTCTTTATTTGGTTTGCTGATAACCTTGAAAGATGAAATCTCCCTTGTGGAGGAGAAGCTTTGAAGTCCAGAAGATATCCCTGAGATATGATCTCCAACGCCCAGGGATCCTGGACATCTCTTGCCCAAGCCTGGGCGAAGAGAGAAAGTCTGCCCCCCACTAGATCCGTTTCCGGATAGGGGGCCCTCTCTTCATGCTGTCTTAGGGGCAGCAGCAGGTTTTCTGGCCTGCTTGCCCTTGTTCCAGGACTGGTTAGTTTTCCAGCCCTGTCTGTAACGAGCAACAGCTCCTTCCTGTTTTGGAGCGGAGGAAGTTGATGCTGCTCCTGCCTTGAGGTTACGAAAGGCACGAAAATTAGACTGTTTGGCCTTTGATTTGGCCCTGTCCTGAGGTAGAGCATGACCCTTACCTCCCGTAATGTCAGCGATAATTTCTTTCAAGCTGGGCCCGAATAAGGTCTGCCCTTTGAAAGGAATATTAAGCAATTTAGATTTAGAAGTCACGTCAGCTGACCAGGATTTAAGCCATAGCGCTCTGCGTGCTTGGATGGCGAATCCGGAGTTCTTAGCCGTAAGTTTGGTTAAATGTACAACGGCATCAGAAACAAATGCGTTAGCTAGCTTAAGTGCTTTAAGCTTGTTCAGAATTTCATCCAATGGAGCTGTGCGAATGGCCTCTTCCAGAGACTCAAACCAGAATGCCGCTGCAGCAGTGACAGGCGCAATGCATGCAAGGGGCTGTAAGATAAAACCTTGTTGAACAAACATTTTCTTAAGGTAACCTAATTTTTTATCCATTGGATCTGAAAAAGCACAACTATCCTCCACCGGGATAGTGGTACGCTTAGCTAAAGTAGAAACCGCTCCCTCCACCTTAGGGACCGTCTGCCATAAGTCTCGTGTGGTGGGGTCTATAGGAAACATTTTCCTAAATATGGGAGGAGGGGAAAAAGGCACACCGGGTCTATCCCACTCCTTGCTAATAATCTCTGTAAGCCTTTTAGGTATAGGAAACACGTCGGTACACACCGGTACCGCATAGTATCTATCCAACCTACATAATTTTTCTGGAATTGCAACCGTGTTACAATCATTCAGAGCCGCTAATACCTCCCCTAGCAATATGCGGAGGTTCTCAAGCTTAAATTTAAAATTAGAAATCTCTGAATCCAGTCTCCCTGGATCAGATCCGTCACCCACAGAATGAAGCTCTCCGTCTTCATGTTCTGCAAATTGTGACGCAGTATCGGACATGGCTCTCACATCATCAGCGCGCTCTGTCCTTAACCCAGAGCTATCACCCTTGCCTCTTAATTCTGGCAATTTAGATAATACTTCTGTCATAACAGTAGCCATGTCTTGCAAAGTGATTTGTAAGGGCCTCCCTGATGTACTTGGCGCCACAAAATCACGCACCTCCTGAGCGGGAGGCGAAGGTACTGACACGTGAGGAGAGTTAATTGGCATAACTTCCCCCTCGTTGTCTGGTGATAATTTCTTTGCATGTAAAGACTGACTTTTATTTAAAGTTACATCAATGCATTTAGTACACAACCTTCTATGGGGCTCCACATTGGCCTTCATACATAGTGAACAAACAGATTCCTCTGTGTCAGACATGTTTAAACAGAATAGCAATGAGACTAGCAAGCTTGGAAAATACTTTTCAAATAAATTTACAAGCAATATAAAAAAACGCTACTGTGCCTTTAAGAAGCACAAAAAGCTGTCACAGTTGAAATAACAATGAACCAAATTAGTTATAGCAACCAAATTTTCACAGTAAATGTATTAAGTTAGCAAAGGATTGCACCCACCAGCAAATGGATGATTAACCCCTTAATACCCAAAAACGGATAACAATTTAATAATTGACGTTTTTATCACAGTCAAACACACTGTCACAGGTCTGCTGTGACTGATTACCTCCCTCAAAATGAATTTTGAAGACCCCTGAGCTCTCTAGAGACGTCCTGGATCATGGAGGATGAAGTAGGAAGATTGTGACTGAATTTTTACTGCGCAAAAAAGCACTAAAATAGGCCCCTCCCACTCATATTACAACAGTGGGGAAGCTCAGTTAACTGTTTCTATGCAGAAACAAAAGTTAGCCATGTGGTAAAAATCATGCCCCAATAAGTTTTATCACCAAGTACCTCTCAAAAAACGATTAACATGCTAGTAAACGTTTTGAACATACATTTTAAAAGTTATGAAGTGTTATTAATAAGCCTGCTACCAGTCGCTTTTACTGCAGTTAAGGCTCACACATTACTTCAGTATTAACAGTATTTTCTGAGTCAAATTCCATTCCCTAAAAAAATACTTCAGTGTACACACACTCCTCAGCCTAATACCAGTCGCTACCACTGCATTTAAGGCTGAACTTACATTACATTGGTATCAGCAGTAATTTCTCAGTCAATTCCATTGCTTAGAAAAATAATTTACTGCACATACCTCGTTTGCAGGGGGGCCCTGCATGCTATTCCCCTTTTCTGAAGTTACCTCACTCCTCAGAATGTGCGAGAACAGCCAGTGGATCTTAGTTACGTCTGCTAAGATCATAGAAAACGCAGGCAGATTCTTCTTCTAATGCTGCCTGAGAAACAAACAGCACACTCCGGTGCCATTTAAAATAACAAACTTTTGATTGAAGAAATAAACTAAGTTTAAAAACACCACAGACCTCTCACAACGACCTATCTTTAGTTAGGTTGCAAGAGAATGACTGGATATGACATGTGAGGGGAGGAGCTATATAGCAGCTCTGCTTGGGTGATCCTCTTGCAACTTCCTGTTGGGGAAGAGATATAATCCCATAAGTAATGGATGACCCGTGGACTGACTACACTTAACAAGAGAAAGTAACTTTTTTATGCATCAGCTTGACCCCGTAAGCTTGCTTTTCCTCCGCATTAGGTGATGCCCAGAAGTACTTTGTTGATTCACTGGTTTGTTTGCGCCTTGGACGGAGGCGCTCTATCTGGGCTCCCAGAACGAAGAGGAAGGATTCAATAACTGGTGCCTACGCTGAAGTGACACTGACCGCTACACAGATCCCCACTAACTGGTAAGCGCCACTATACTTTGTTTTCAGCAATTATTTTTGCCCTTCTGCAAAATCTTTGCAAGCAGTTTAATTTCAGACTCTACAAGAAGTGCTACAAACAGATGCTGCATAAGACAAATGCACGTTTATGAATCCAAAAGGTTTAACATTAGCAGGTGTTTTGATTCTAGCACTGATTAAATCTTTTTTTTTTTTCAAAAATGCTCAAAAACTATACTGAAAAAGGATATAAACGTGCACAAAAGACTATGCTGTAACATGTAAGAGAGTTATTAATGCACTATTGCTTACATTTAACAATATGTTTAACCTTCACATAGTTGACTGCTACTCCAGAGCAGCAATGCACTACTAGCAGATAGATGAACATATTAGGTAAACCAATGACAAGAGGCATATGCGTATAGCCACCAATTACCAGCTAGCTCCCAGTAGTGCATTGCTTCTCCAGAGCCTCCCATGGTATGCTTTTCAACAAAGGGTAAAATTCTCTGAAATATCTGTTCTGTTTAAAAGCCGATATTACAAAATATGTTATGGCTCTTTTTATTTTGTAATTAAATAAACAAACTTTTTTTTTTGGAGTTGGGTGCCCCTATCAGCCAGTGAGCAGTAGAGTTTTACTTTGTTGTACATTCTAATACACTTTCTGTAAGCATCACTTTAAATTTAAAACAGATTTTCCTTTTTTTTTTTAAAGCAAACAAAATTTTGAACATGCTTAACTGTTGCTCTTGCATACACACAATAGAAAAATTTGAGTAATAAGTCATTTAAAAATATATGTATTTTTTATTAATTTTAGAATCCTAGAAATGGTTTTACTTCTTTGTTAAATGGGCTGTGTTTACAATTCAAATACTGTAAACTAAAAGGAAAAAGGGAAATATTTATTCTCTCCTTTAGAAATCACACATTAATGCCGTATTGTCTCTCTCCAACCAGTATTTCACCCTTGCTGCTTTTGTATCAGAAAACCTGCTTGTTTAAGGGATTTTGCAGAACAGGATAAATCCATCAAATAATTCTAGCCTAACATATTAACTTTAAAAGGAAATCCTTTAAAAACTGGGGGACCAACAAAAATGAATTACATCCTCCAACGGCCACTTTGGCTGCAGTACTTAGACAGCAGAGGATGCTCATATACTTTTAACATATATCACTGGGAAAAGGGTCACTTTCTCACAAAAAACTAATTATGCTTACCAGATAAATTCCTTTCCATCTGTATGAGGAGAGTCCATGGCTTCATTCCTTACTTGTGTGAATACAGAACCTGATCACTAGGAGGAGGCAAAGACACCTCAGCCAAAGGCTTAAATACCTCCCCCACTCCCCTCATCCCCCAGTCATTTTGCAGAGGGAACAAGGAACAGTAGGAGAAATATCAGGGTATAAAAGGTGCCAGAAGAATAATACAAATTTAGATCCGCCCAACGGAGAAAACGGTCGGGGGCCATGGACTCTCCTCATACAGATGGAAAGGAAATGATCTTGTAAGCATAATTTATGTTTTCAATCTTAATATGAGGAGAGTCCACGGCTTAATTCCTAACTTGTGGTAAACATATACCCAAGCTCTAGAGGACACTAAATGAAAATGGGAGGGTAAAAAGAGGCGGACCCTATTTTGAGGGCACCACAGCCTGTAAAGGTGTATAGATAGATATCTCCAGCGCCTAGAAGCTACCACACAAACTCCTCCCAAAAAAGCAAGATCTCTCAACCAGATCTCAAAAGAAGGGGAACAAATATGCAATAGGGGAGAGCTAGAATGACCCCTTAGTGGGGATAATAAGCTGAAGGTGGAATCAAATGGTATTTAAAATGTATACATATTTATTCAAATAACATAAAACCAATTTACACATATGACATGATCATCATCATAAAACACAATTTAAAAACAATTGTCACGATGGTTAAAAGAATTGTATAATTCTATGCAAATCTTCTAAAATCACAATAGATGAAGGTAAATACAATTGGAAGCTGTACAAAGAAAGCTACACATTGATGGCAGTAGCAGAGTGGTTATCTAGACAAAAACATAATTTATGCTTACCTGATAAATGTATTTCTCTTGTGGTGTATCCAGTCCACGGATCATCCATTACTTGTGGGATATTCTCATTCCCAACAGGAAGTTGCAAGAGGACACCCACAGCAGAGCTGTCTATATAGCTCCTCCCCTAACTGCCATATCCAGTCATTCGACCGAAAACAAGCAGAGAAAGGAGAAACCATAGGGTGCAGTGGTGACTGTAGTTTAAAGTTAAAAAATACCTGCCTTAAAATGACAGGGCGGGCCGTGGACTGGATACACCACAAGAGAAATAAATTTATCAGGTAAGCATAAATTATGTTTTCTCTTGTTAAGTGTATCCAGTCCACGGATCATCCATTACTTATGGAATACCAATCCCAAAGCTAAAGTACACGGATGATGGGAGGGACAAGGCAGGTACTTAAACGGAAGGTACCACTGCCTGTAAAACCTTTCCCCAAAAATAGCCTCCGAAGAAGCAAAAGTATCAAACTTGTAGAATTTTGAAAAAGTATGAAGCGAAGACCAAGTCGCCGCCTAGGAAATCTGTTCAACAGAAGCCTCATTTTTAAAGGCCCATGTGGAAGCCACAGCTCTAGTAGAATGAGCTGTAATCCTTTCTGGAGGCTGCTGGCCAGCAGTCTCATAGGCTAAGCGGATTATGCTTCTTAGCCAAAAAGAAAGAGAGGTTGCCGAAGCCTTTTGACCTCTCCTCTGTCCAGAGTAGACAACAAACAAAGCAGATGTTTGACAAAAATCTTTAGTAGCTTGTAAGTAAAACTTTAAAGCACGAACCACGTCCAGATTGTGTAATAGACGTTCCTTCTTTGAAGAAGGATTAGGACACAAAGATGGAACAACAATCTCTTGATTGATATTCTTATTAGATACCACCTTAGGTAAAAACCCAGGTTTGGTACGCAGGACTACCTTATCCGCATGGAAGATCAGATAAGGAGAATCACATTGTAAAGCAGATAACTCTGAGACTCTACGAGCCGAGGAAATAGCTACCAAAAACAGAACTTTCCAAGATAAAAGTTTGATATCTATGGAATGAAGAGGTTCAAACGGAACTCCTTGAAGAACTGTAAGAACCAGATTTAAGCTCCATGGTGGAGCAACAGGTTTAAACACAGGCTTGATTCTAACTAAAGCCTGACAAAACGCCTGAACATCTGCCAGACGCTTGTGCAAAATAATAGACAGGGCATAAATCTGTCCCTTTAAGGAACTAGCTGACAATCCTTTTTCCAAACCTTCTTGGAGAAAAGATAATATCCTGGGAATCCGGACCTTACTCCATGAGTAACCCTTGGATTCGCACCAATAAAGATATTTACGCCATATCTTATGGTAAATTTTCCTGGTGACAGGCTTTCGTGCCTGTATTAAAGTATCAATGACTGACTCGGAGAAGCCACACTTTGATAACATCAATCGTTCAATCTCCAGGCAGTCAGTCTCAGAGAAATTAGATTTGGATGATTGAAAGGACCTTGTAGTAGAAGGTCTTGTCTTAACGGCAGAGTCCAAGGTGGAAAGGATGACATGTCCACTAGATCTGCATACCAGGACCTGCGTGGCCACGCAGGCACTATCAAGATCACCGATGCTCTCTCCTGCTTGATCTTGGCAATCAGACGAGGGAGCAGAGGAAACGGTGGGAACACATAAGCCAGGTTGAAAGACCAGGGCGCTGCTAGAGCATCTATCAGCGTCGCCTTGGGATCCCTGGACCTGGATCCGTAACAAGGAAGCTTGGCGTTCTGGCGAGACGCCATGAGATCCAGTTCTGGTTTGCCCCAACGATGAATCAATTGTGCAAACACCTCCGGATGGAGTTCCCACTCCCCCGGATGAAAAGTCTGACGACTTAGAAAATCCGCCTCCCAGTTCTCTACACCTGGGATATGGATAGCTGATAGGTGGCAAGAGTGAATCTCTGCCCAGCGAATTATCTTTGAGACTTCAAACATCGCTAGGGAACTCCTTGTTCCCCCTTGATGGTTGATGTAAGCCACAGTCGTGATGTTGTAAGACTGAAATCTGATGAACCTCAGAGTTGCTAACTGAGGCCAAGCCTGAAGAGCATTGAATATCGCTCTCAGTTCCAGAATATTTATTGGAAGGAGTGACTCCTCCTGAGTCCACGATCCCTGAGCCTTCAGGGAATTCCAGACTGCACCCCAACCTAGAAGGCTGGCATCTGTCGTTACAATTGTCCAATCTGGCCTGCGAAAGGTCATACATTTGGACAGATGGACCTGAGATAGCCACCAGAGAAGAGAATCCCTGGTCTCTTGATCCAGATTTAGTAGAGGGGACAAATCTGTGTAATCCCCATTCCACTGACTGAGCATGCAGAGTTGCAGCGTCTGAGATGTAGGAGTGCAAACGGCACTATGTCCATTGCCGCTACCATTAAGCCGATTACTTCCAAGCACTGAGCCACCGAAGGGCGAGGAATGGAATAAAGAACATGGCAGGAATTTAGAAGTTTTGATAACCTGGACTCTGTCAGGTAAATTTTCATTTCTACAGAATCTATCAGAGTCCCTAGCTACATTTCACCACTTCTCTCTTACTACCTCCATGCTTGTTGAGAGTTGCAAGAGAATGACTGGATATGGCAGTTAGGGGAGGAGCTATATAGACAGCTCTGCTGTGGGTGTCCTCTTGCAACTTCCTGTAGGGAATGAGACTATCCCACAAGTAATGGATGATCCGTGGACTGGATACACCTTACAAGAGAAATATAACACACAAAATCCTAAATGCATTAAAAATCCAAGGTTAGTCCAAAATAAAATAAAAGTCCAAAAGATATATGTCCCAAATTAATGTCCAATGTGTGTCCAAGTTAATATGTGTAGAAAAAATCAGTTGAAATACAAAAATGTGGAGGAGTGGAAAAAAATATATTGATTAAAAAATGAAAAAATATATTAACACTAAAAATGTGAGCAAAAAGTACTCTAATAAAAAAAATAGGTGTACACCTAAAAAATGTGAAAGATATGTGTCACTAAAAAGTAGGTCGATGAAAAAACTTATTACGTGTGACTGTTCTTACAGTATAAGATGATCCTTATATAATCCCAAAAGACGTGATATCCTAAACAGTGATATGATATTCTAAGGTCGAGTGATCTGCAATGATCTTATAGACGTTTTTTATTTAGATGTTGATGTTTTTTAATTTCTTTCAAGTGAGTGAGGAGTAACTTTCAATGTCCTAAAATGAAATAACAAACATAGTGCTATATTGCTACTATCCAAAAAATAAAATAGGTATTGTGCTTACCAATGAAACCTGAGCCGTGATATCAGTAGTGTCTACGCATTTCGGTCCTTAACCAGGACCTTTCTCAAGACTGATACTGGCTTAGAGAGAATCATACCTTAAATGGGGTTACCCAGCCAATTACCGATTCTAAAAGATTGCGCCAAAAACATAATTTATGTAAGAACTTACCTGATAAATTCATTTCTTTCATATTAGCAAGAGTCCATGAGCTAGTGACGTATGGGATATACATTCCTACCAGGAGGGGCAAAGTTTCCCAAACCTCAAAATGCCTATAAATACACCCCTCACCACACCCACAATTCAGTTTAACGAATAGCCAAGAAGTGGGGTGATAAAAAAGTGCGAAAGCATATAAAATAAGGAATTGGAATAATTGTGCTTTATACAAAAATCATAACCACCACAAAAAAAGGGTGGGCCTCATGGACTCTTGCTAATATGAAAGAAATGAATTTATCAGGTAAGTTCTTACATAAATTATGTTTTCTTTCATGTAATTAGCAAGAGTCCATGAGCTAGTGACGTATGGGATAATGATTACCCAAGATGTGGATCTTTCCACGCAAGAGTCACTAGAGAGGGAGGGATAAAATAAAGACAGCCAATTCCTGCTGAAAATAATCCACACCCAAAATAAAGTTTAATGAAAAACATAAGCAGAAGATTCAAACTGAAACCGCTGCCTGAAGTACTTTTCTACCAAAAACTGCTTCAGAAGAAGAAAATACATCAAAATGGTAGAATTTAGTAAAAGTATGCAAAGAGGACCAAGTTGCAGCTTTGCAAATCTGATCAATCGAAGCTTCATTCCTAAACGCCCAGGAAGTAGAAACTGACCTAGTATAATGAGCTGTAATCCTTTGAGGCGGAGTTTTACCCAACTCAACATAGGCAAGATGAATTAAATATTTCAACCAAGATGCCAAAGAAATGGCAGAAGCTTTCTGGCCTTTTCTAGAACCGGAAAAGATAACAAATAAACTAGAAGTCTTTCGGAAAGACTTAGTAGCTTCAACATAATATTTCAAAGCTCTAACAACATCCAAAGAATGTAACTATTTCTCCTTAGAATTCTTAGGATTAGGACATAATGAAGGAACCACAATTTATCTACTAATGTTGTTGGAATTCACAACTTTAGGTAAAAATTCAAAAGAAGTTCGCAACACTGCCTTATCCTGATGAAAAATCAGAAAAGGAGACTCACACGAAAGAGCAGATAATTCAGAAACTCTTCTGGCAGAAGAGATTGCCAAAAGGAACAAAACTTTCCAACAAAGTAATTTAATGTCCAATGAATGCATAGGTTCAAACGGAGGAGCTTGAAGAGCCCCTAGAACCAAATTCAAACTCCAAGGAGGAGAAATTGACTTAATGACAGGTTTTATATGAACCAAAGCTTGTACAAAACAATGAATATCAGGAAGATTAGCAATCTTTCTGTGAAAAAGAACAGAAAGAGCAGAGATTTGTCCTTTCAAGGAACTTGCGGACAAACCTTTATCTAAACCATCCTGAAGAAACTGTAAAATTCTTGGAATTCTAAAAGAATGCCAAGAAAAATGATGAGAAAGACACCAAGAAATATAAGTCTTCCAGACTCTATAATATATCTCTCTGGATACAGATTTACGAGCCTGTAACATAGTATTAATCACAGAGTCAGAGAAACCTCTTTGACTAAGAATCAAGCGTTCAGTCTCCATACCTTTAAATTTAAGGATTTGAGATCCTGATGGAAAAAAGGACCTTGCGACAGAAGGTCTGGTCGTAGCGGAAGAGTCCACGGATGGCAAGAGGCCATCCGGACAAGATCCGCATACCAAAACCTGTGAGGCCATGCCGGAGCTACCAGCAGAACAAACGAGCATTCCTTCAGAATCTTGGAGATTACTCTTGGAAGAAGAACTAGAGGTGGAAAGATATAAGCAGGATGATACTTCCAAGGAAGTGATAATGCATCCACTGCTTCCGCCTGAGGATCCCGGGATCTGGACAGATACCTGGGAAGTTTCTTGTTTAGATGAGACGCCATCAGATCTATTTCTGGAACCTCCCATATTTGAACAATCTGAAGAAATACCTCTGGGTGAAGAGACCATTCGCCCGGATGCAACGTTTGGCGACTGAGATAATCCGCTTCCCAATTGTCTATACCTGGGATATGAACCGCAGAGATTAGACAGGAGCTGGATTCCGCCCAAACCAGAATTCGAGATACTTCTTTCATAGCCAGAGGACTGTGAGTCCCTCCTTGATGATTGATGTATGCCACAGTTGTGACATTGTCTGTCTGAAAACAAATGAACGATTCTCTCTTCAGAAGAGGCCAAGACTGAAGAGCTCTGAAAATTGCACGGAGTTCCAAAATATTGATCGGTAATCTCACCTCCTGAGATTCCCAAACTCCTTGTGCCGTCAGAGATCCCCACACAGCTCCCCAACCTGTGAGACTTGCATCTGTTGAAATTACAGTCCAGGTCGGAAGCACAAAAGAAGCCCCCTGAATTAAACGATGGTGATCTGTCCACCACGTTAGAGAGTGTCGTACAATCGGTTTTAAAGATATTAATTGAGATATCTTTGTGTAATCCCTGCACCATTGATTCAGCATACAGAGCTGAAGAGGTCGCATGTGAAAAGGAGCAAAGGGGATCGCGTCCGATGCAGCAGTCATAAGACCTAGAATTTCCATGCATAAGGCTACCGAAGGGAATGATTGTGACTGAAGGTTTCGACAAGCTGAAATCAATTTTAGACGTCTCTTGTCTGTTAAAGACAGAGTCATGGACACTGAATCTATCTGGAAACCCAGAAAAGTTACCCTTGTCTGGGGAATCAAAGAACTTTTTGGTAAATTGATCCTCCAACCGTGATCTTGAAGAAACAACACAAGTCGATTCGTATGAGATTCTGCTAAATGTAAAGACTGAGCAAGTACCAAGATATCGTCCAAATAAGGAAATACCACAATACCCTGTTCTCTGATTACAGACAGAAGGGCACCGAGAACCTTTGTAAAAATTCTTGGAGCTGTAGCTAGGCCAAACGGCAGAGCCACAAACTGGTAATGCTTGTCCAGAAAAGAGAATCTCATTAACTGATAATGATCTGGATGAATCGGAATATGCAGATAAGCATCCTGTAAATCTATTGTGGACATATAATGCCCTTGCTGAACAAAAGGCAAGATAGTCCTTACAGTTACCATTTTGAACGTTGGTATCCTTACATAACGATTCAATATTTTTAGATCCAGAACTGGTCTGAAGGAATTCTCCTTCTTTGGTACAATGAAGAGATTTGAATAAAACCCCATCCCCTGTTCCAGAACTGGAACTGGCATAATTACTCCAGCCAACTCTAGATCTGAAACACAATTCAGAAATGCTTGAGCTTTCACTGGATTTACTGGGACACGGGAAAGAAAAAATCTCTTTGCAGGAGGTCTCATCTTGAAACCAATTCTGTACCCTTCTGAAACAATGTTCTGAATCCAAAGATTGTGAACAGAATTGATCCAAATTTCTTTGAAAAAACGTAACCTGCCCCCTACCAGCTGAGCTGGAATGAGGGCCGCACCTTCATGTGGACTTAGAAGCAGGCTTTGCCTTTCTAGAAGGCTTGGATTTATTCCAGACTGGAGATGGTTTCCAAACTGAAACTGCTCCTGAGGATGAGGGATCAGGCTTTTGTTCTTTGTTGAAACGAAAGGAACGAAAACGATTATTAGCCCTGTTTTTACCCTTAGATTTTTTATCCTGTGGTAAAAAAGTTCCTTTCCCACCAGTAACAGTTGAGATAATGGAATCCAACTGAGAACCAAATAATTTGTTACCCTGGAAAGAAATGGAAAGTAGAGTTGATTTAGAAGCCATATCAGCATTCCAAGTTTTAAGCCATAAAGCTCTTCTAGCTAAAATAGCTAGAGACATAAACCTGACATCAACTCTGATAATATAAAAAATGGCATCACAGATAAAATTATTAGCATGCTGAAGAAGAATAATAATATTATGAGAATCATGATCTGTTACTTGTTGTGCTAAAGTCTCCAACCAAAAAGTTGAAGCTGCAGCAACATCAGCCAAAGATATAGCAGGTCTAAGAAGATTACCTGAACACAGATAAGCTTTTCTTAGAAAGGATTCAATTTTCCTATCTAAAGGATCTTTAAACGAAGTACCATCTGACGTAGGAATAGTAGTACGTTTAGCAAGGGTAGAAATAGCCCCATCAACTTTAGGGATTTTGTCCCAAAATTCTAATCTGTCAGACGGCACAGGATATAATTGCTTAAAACGTTTAGAAGGAGTAAATGAATTACCCAATTTATCCCATTCTCTGGAAATTACTTCAGAAATAGCATTAGGAACAGGAAAAACTTCTAGAATAACCACAGGAGATTTAAACACCTTATCTAAACGTCTAGAATTAGTATCAAGAGGACCAGAATCCTCTATTTCTAAAGCAATTAGTACTTCTTTAAGTAAAGAACAAATAAATTCCATTTTAAATAAATATGAAGATTTATCAGCATCAATCTCTGAGACAGAATCCTCTGAACCAGAAGAGTCATCAGAATCAGAATGATGATGTTCATTTAAAAATTCATCTGTAGAGAGAGAAGTTTTAAAAGATTTTTTATGTTTACTAGAAGGAGAAATAACAGACATAGCCTTCTTGATGGATTCAGAAACAAAATCTCTTATGTTATCAGGAACATTCTGCACCTTAGATGTTGAGGGAACTGCAACAGGCAATGGTACATTACTAAAGGAAATATTATCTGCTTTAACAAGTTTGTCATGACAATTAATACAAACAACAGCCGGAGGAATAGCTACCAAAAGTTTACAGCAGATACACTTAGCTTTGGTAGCTCCAGCACTAGACAGCGATTTTCCTGAAGTATCTTCTGACTCAGATGCAACGTGAGACATCTTGCAATATGTAAGAGAAAAAACAACATATAAAGCAAAATTGATCAAATTCCTTAAATGACAGTTTCAGGAATGGGAAAAAATGCCAATAAACAAGCTTCTAGAAACCAGAAGCAAAGAAAAAATCAGACTGAAATAATGTGGAGACAAAAGCGACGCCCATATTTTTTGGCGCCAAATAATACGCCCACATTGTTTGGCGCCTAAATGCCAGAAATGACGCCACATCCGGAACGCCGACATTTTTGGCGCAAAAGGACGTAAAAAAATGACGCAACTTCCGGCGACACGTATGACGCCGGAAACAGAAAAGATTTTTTGCGCCAAAAAAGTCTGCGCCAAGAATGACGCAATAAAATGAAGCATTTTCAGCCCCCGCGAGCCTAACAGCCCACAGGGAAAAAAAGTCAAATTTTGAAGGTAAGAAAAAATGATTGATTCAAACGCATTATCCCAAATATGAAACTGACTGTCTGAAAATAAGGAATGTTGAACATTCTGAGTCAAGGCAAATAAATGTTTGAATACATATATTTAGAACTTTATAAATAAAGTGCCCAACCATAGCTTAGAGTGTCACAGAAAATAAGATTTACTTACCCCAGGACACTCATCTACATGTTTGTAGAAAGCCAAACCAGTACTGAAACGAAAATCAGCAGAGGTAATGGTATATAAATAAGAGTATATCGTCGATCTGAAAAGGGAGGTAAGAGATGAATCTCTACGACCGATAACAGAGAACCTATGAAATAGACCCCGTAGAAGGAGATCACTGCATTCAAATAGGCAATACTCTCCTCACATCCCTCTGACATTCACTGCACGCTGAGAGGAAAACCGGGCTCCAACTTGCTGCGGAGCGCATATCAACGTAGAATCTAGCACAAACTTACTTCACCACCTCCATAGGAGGCGAAGTTTGTAAAACTGAATTGTGGGTGTGGTGAGAGGTGTATTTATAGGCATTTTGAGGTTTGGGAAACTTTGCCCCTCCTGGTAGGAATGTATATCCCATACGTCACTAGCTCATGGACTCTTGCTAATTACATGAAAGAAACCTCATTAGTGGCGCCAAGTCTTTTGTGCAAACTCCGGAAGAGATACTCCAAAATAAAACCAATACATATGAAATATATATGAAAGCAATATGTATGAAAACGGTGGTAGATAAAAGAGTGAATTATTTATGAAAATGGTATTTGTTTTATATATATATATGTATTTTGTTTTGTATATATAATTGACTCTTTTATCTACCACCGTTTTCATACATATTGCTTTCATATATATTTCATATGTATTGGTTTTATTTTGGAGCTTTGTATTGCCGATTTTATTATTATGTAAGATGGTATATTTAGTTTTTTAGCTATTCAGTATTTTAATCTGCCATTAGAACGACATACTCACCATTATGGAACCTGAGTTTGTGATTAATTTATTTATTTATTGACATCTTTGTGCTCCTACCCCCAAAAAGAATTACATTCTATTATGGCCGCCTAGTGTTACGCAATATGCCCAACCAGATGTCATCCCCCAAAATTGACAGCGGTAGTCCGGAAGTACATGAACAGGATATGACGCAACTTCCGGTTGCGCAGTTCCTCCGGATATATGTCAATCGAGGATTGGTTTCGGTTTGGGCAATTGAACATTGGAGGCGGAAGTAAACAGATACCGAGTATCTCTTCTGGAGTTTGCACAAAACATTTGGCGCCACTAATGAGGTTTTGGCGCAATCTTTTAGAATCAGCAATTGGCTGGGTAACCCCATTTAAGGTATGATTCTCTCTAAGCCGGTATCAGTCTTGAGAAAGGTCCTGGTTAAGGACCGAAACGTGTAGACACTACTGAAATCACGGCTCAGGTTTCATTGGTAAGCACAATACCTATTTTATTTTTTTTGGATAGTAGCAATATAGCACTATGTTTGTTATTTCATTTTAGGACATTGAAAGTTACTCCTCACTCACTTGAAAGAAAGAAAAAAACATCATTAACATCTAAATAAAAAACGTCTATAAGATCATTGCAGATCACTCGACCTTAGAATATCATATCACTGTTTAGGATATCACTTCTTTTGGGATTATATAAGGATCATCTTATACTGTAAGAACAGTCACACGTAATACGTTTTTTCATCGACCTACTTTTTAGTGACAGATATCTTTCACATTTTTTAGGTGTACACCAATTTTTTGATTAGAGTACTTTTTGCTCACATTTTTAGTGTTGTTCATATATTTTTATTTTTTTCATTTTTTCTTTTTTCATTTTTAAATCTATATTTTTTTTTCCACTCCTTCAAATTTTTGTATTTCAACTGATTTTTTCTACACATATTAACTTGGACACACATTGGACATTAATTTGGGACATATATCTTTTGGACTTTTATTTTATTTTGGACTAGCCTTGGATTTTTAATGCATTTAGGATTTTGTGTGTTATATTTTGTCTAGATAACCACTCTGATACTGCCATCAATGTGTAGCTTTCATTGTACAGCTTCCAATTGTATTTACCTTCATCTATTGTGATTTTAGAAGATTTGCATAGAATTATACAATTCTTTTAACCATCACAACCATTGTTTTTAAATTGTTTTTTAAATTGTTTTCTATTATGATGATCATGTCATATGTGTTAATTGGTTTTATGTTATTTGAATAAATATGTATACATTTTAAATACCATTTGATTCCACCTTTAGCTTATTATCCCCACTAAGGGGTCAATCTAGCGCTCCCCTATTGCATATTTGTTCACCACAGCCTGTAAAACCTTTCTTCCTAAAGCTGCTTTAGCCGAAGCAAAAACGTCAAATTTGTAAAACTTTGAAAAAGTATGTAAGGAGGACCAGGTAGCCGCCCTACAAACCTGCTCCATAGAGGCCTCATTTTTGAAGGCCCAAGAAGAAGCCACAGCTCTAGTTGAATGAGCCGTAATCCTCTGAGGAGGCTTATGTCCTGCTGTCTCATATGCTAAGCGGATAATGCTCCTCGATCAAAAATATAGGGAAGTGGAAGAAGCCTTCTGCCCTTTGCGCTTCCCAGAATAGACAACAAACAATGCCAAAGTCTGTCTAAAATCTTTTGCAGCCTGAAGATAGAATTTAAAAGCCCGAACCACATCCAAATTATGAAGTAATTGCTCCTTTGAAAAAGAAGGATTAGGACACAAAGAAGGAACCACGATCTCCTGATTGATGTTGCGATCAGACACAACCTTAGGGAGAAAACCCAACCCAGTGCGAAGAACAGCCTCATCAGCATGAAAAACTAGGTAAGGAGGCTCACATTGCAAGACCGCCATCTCAGAGACACTGTGTGCCAAAGCAATAGCCAATAGAAAAAGAACCTTCAAAGACAGTAACTTAATGTCAACCGAATGCATGGGCTCAAACGGAGTCCTCTGCAAAACTTTAAGAACCAAATTCAAACTCCAAGGAGGAGCGGAATGTCTAAACACAGGCCTGATTCTAGACAAAGACTGAACAAAAGACTGGATATCAGGAAGCTCAGCAAGCCTCTTGTGTAATAACATCGATAGAGCCGAAATCTGTCCCTTTAAGAAACTAGCAGCAAGTCCCTTCTCCAAACCGTCCTGGAGAAAGGAAAGAATCCTGACCTTATGCCAGGGGAAGCCACATACTTCACACCAGAATAAGTAGGTCCTCCACACCTTATGATAGATGCGACAGGTGACCGGCTTTCTAGCTTGAACGAGAGTATCAATCACACTCTCAGAAAAACATCTCTTAGCTAGGACTAAGCATTCAATCTCCACGCAGTCAGCCACAGAGAATCTAGATTCTGATGAACAAAAGGACCCCTTACCAACAGATCCCTGCGACAAGGTAACCTTCATGGAGGAGATGATGACATCCCCAGGTCGGCAAACCACATCCTTCGCGACCACGATGGAGCAATTAGAATAGTTGAAGCTTGCTCCTGCTTGATGCGGGCCACTACCCGAGGTAGAAGTGGCAACGTAGGAATAATGTAAACTAGGTTGAACCCTAAAGGCACTGCTAAAGCATCTATCAGTTCTGCCTGGGGAATCCCTGGATTGCGACCCGTATCTGTATAGCTAGTATTGAATCTGGGCGCCATGAAATCTATCCCCGGCATCCACCATCTGTTGCAAATCTCCGCAAACACCTCGGGATGGAGAGACCATTCTCCCGGATGAAACGATTGCCTGCTGAGAAAATCTGCTTCCCAGTTGTCCACACCCGGAAAGTGGATCGCTGACAGCGAGCAGTTGTGGGCCTCCAGCCATCCCAGAATCTGAGATACTTCCCTCATGGCTACGGAGCTTCTCGTTCCCCCCCTAATGGTTGATGTAAACCACTGAGGTAATGTTGTCCAATTGGAATCTGATAAACTGGGATGAACCCTCGAGTCCACAGGCCCTGTGCCTTCCTGGCACCCCAAACAGCTCCCCATCCAGACTTGCGTCCGTAGTCACAATCTCCCAGGATGATTTTAAGAAGGATGTCCCCTGGGACAGGCGATCTGGACAGAGCCACCAAGAGAGTGATTCTCTTGATCAGTTGTCCAGAGAAACCTGTTGGGATAAATCCAAGTGATCGCCGTACCATTGCCTCAGCATGCACAACTGTAGAGATCTGAGATGGAACCTGACAAACGGGATGATATCTATGCTGGACACCATGAGCCCAATCACCACCATACACCGGGTCACAGATGGCCTTAAGGAGGTCTGTAGGTCAAGGCAACTGGAAGTAATTTTGCAACGTCTCTGGTCTGTAAGAAATATCTTCATGAATACGGAATCTATTATCGTGACCAGGAATTCCAGAGAACTCTATCCTAAGTTTATCTTCCATCCATGAGATTGAAGAAGAAGAGCTCTCGAATGTTCTTCTGCCAGCCAGCAGGACGGAGCTTGGACCAGAATGTCGTCCAAATAAGGCGCTACTGCAATACCTCTGGATCTCGCCACCGCGAGCAGAGCCCCCAGAACCTTCGTAAAGACTCTTGGAGCAGTAGCCAGACCAAAGGGAAGAGCTACAAACTGGTTGTGCTGATTCAGAAAAGCAAATCTTAAGAACTTGACGTGATCCTTGTGTATTGGAACATAAAGGTAAGCATCCTTCAAGTCTATCATGGTCATGAACTGTCCCTCTTGAACTAAGGGCAAAATAGACCTTATCGTCTCCATCTTGAACAATGGCACCGACAGAAACTTGTTTAAGTACTTTAGGTCCAGAATCGGGCAAAACGTACCCTTCTTTTTTGGGAAATTGCTTTTTCCTTATTCTTCAACCCTTACAAAGTCTATTTTCTGGGTTGCTTAAGGAAAAGCTAAAAATACATACTTCTATCTCATTAATACTTCAACCTAAAAGACGTCAGTCTAATTAGGAATAAATACTGGTTAAAGATTATTACAGTAATCTAGATTTCGAAGTCATGTCGGCAGACCAAGACTTCAACCATACAGCCTTACGGGTAGAACAGAAAAGCCTGATGTCTTGGCATTCAAGCCGATAATCTGTATATTTGCATCACAAATAATCAAATTGGCTACCCTCAAAGCCTTAATTCTTTCCTGGATTTCATTGAGGGGAGTTTCCACCTCGATAATCTCCGACAGAGAATCACACCAATAGGTAGTGGCTCCAGCCACCGCAGCAACCGCCGCTGCAGGCTGAAATAAAAATCCTGTGTGCTGAAATATCTTTAACAGAGTTTCTAGCTTCTAATCCATGGGCTAAGTAAACGACAAACTATCCTCAAGTGGGATAGTGGTGCACTTAGCAAGCGTGGAGATAGCTCCATCCACCTAAGGGACAGATCCCCATAACTCTAATTGGTAGTCAGGAGCCGGGAACAATTTCTTAAAGGAAGAAGAAGGGGAAAAAGAGGATCCAAGTCTTTCCCATTCATTCTTAATGATATTTGCCATCTTTACGGGAACCAGGAAAGTTTGTGGCACCATTCTGTACTCGTACACCTTATCAAGCTTAGGAATAGAAGGTTCTTTGGGTAACTTGGGTTCCGGAACCTCTAACGTAGCCAACACTTCCTTTAACAGAAAGCGTAAGTGCTCTATCCTAAATCTAAAATCTGGTTCCTCCGCAGCCGGAGGCCTAGAGGCAGCCGATTCTGACCCAGAAAGAGCCTCCTCTGAAGAATTAGAGGCGTCGTCATCAGCGGATAATCTACTATCAGATAAATCTAACAAGTTAGTAGATGACCCCTGGGAAGGATAGCAGTATTTAACCTTGTGCTTAGCAGGGCGAGGTAAAGCACTATAGGCCGCAGACACTGCCATTTGCAACTGTTCAGTAAAGTCTGGCGGTAACAGGGCCCCTCCAGAAGGAGGGTTAGTAATGCAATGGGGAGCTGCATGTGTAATAGGAGATGATTGCAGAGAACGCACCTCACGGGACGGAGACCCCTCAGAGGTTAATGACTCAGTGGTACTAAACAACTTGTTCTTTTTAGATATAACTACGTTATCAAGGCATGTGGAACATAATTGAGCAGGTGGGTATACCGTAGCCTCCTCACAATAAAAACAGGTATTAGATTTGGTTAAAGAGGGAGTACCCTCTAACGCATCAGAGTCCTCCATAGCTTGCACTTTTACGATCGACTACAGAAAATTAAATGGCACCTTTATACCCCCAATGTCCGGGGCACTCACCACCTCCTATGACCCACAAAGAAACCGCTTTGTCTCCTGCAAACCGCACAGTCAGGAAAGAGGAAGTTAACAAGGCCACACCCGGTCACATGGAGTGCCATGCAGGACCACCCCTGCTGCAGGGAGAAAAGCGCGCTAAACTGACAGGCTGTGCAGTTATCCAAAATGAAAGTAAAAGCTGAATGTTCTCACATCTGCCAGAGCCACATCTCACACGTCGCAGCATAAAACATAATAAAGTAAATCATGTATAAATCCCCCCTGTTCAATAATCCTCTTCCAGAGATATAAACCCTTGATTCCATACAGATAAAGGAGTCACACATTATCATATAAGATAAAATTAAACAATCTTACCGGAATCATCGCTGTGGAACAGACACACAGCCTCTCAAGTTTGACAGTCTTATAGCATCGCATCTGAGAGAAGCAGGCAGTGAAAGGAGTTGTTAATACGAGTCTGGATGGTT